>NW_027140239.1:300000-445445 GCF_036365525.1 Heterodontus francisci
TTGGTGTAAGTGTGTGTCTGTGTTACTGGGTATCAGTGTATGTCTTTGTGACTTGGTATCAGTGTATGGCTGTGTTACTGGGTATCACTGTATGTCTTTGTGACTTGGTGTCAGTGTATGTCAAAATACTTGGTGTAAGTGTATGTCTTTGTTACTTGGTGTAAGTGTGTGTCTGTGTTACTGGGTATCAGTGTATGTCTTTGTTACTGGGTGTCAGTGTGTGTCTGTGTTACTTGGTGTCAGTGTGTGTCTGTGTTACTGGGTGTCAGTGTGTTTGTTTGTGTTACTGGGTGTCAGTATGTGTCTGTGTTACTTGGTGTAAGTGTGTGACTTTGTTACTTGGTGTCCGTGTGTGTCTGTGTTACTGGGTGTCAGTGTATGTCTTTGTGACTTGGTATCAGTGCATGTCTTTGCTACTTGGTGTCAGTGTGTGTCTGTGTTACTGGGTGTCAATATGTTTGTTTGTGTTACTGGGTGTCAGTGTGTGTCTGTGTTACTTGGTGTAAGTGTGTGACTTTGTTACTGGGTGTCCGTGTGTGTCTGTGTTACTGGGTGTCAGTGTATGTCTTTGTTACTGGGTGTCAGTGTGTTTGTTTGTGTTACTGGGTGTCAGTGTGTGTCTGTGTTACTTGGTGTAAGTGTGTGACTTTGTTACTTGGTGTAAGTGTGTGTCTGTGTTACTGGGTATCAGTGCATGTCTTTGTTACTTGGTGTCAGTGTATGTCAAAATATTTGGTGTAAGTGTATGTATTTGTTACTTGGTGTAATTGTCTGTCTTTGTTACTTGGTGTAAGCGTATGTCTTTGTTACTTGGTGTTAGTGTATGTCTTTGTTACTGGGTGTCAGTGTGTGTCTATGTTACTGGGTATCAGTGTATGTCTTTGTTACTTGGTGTCAGTGTATGTCAAAATACTTGGTGTAAGTGTATGTCTATGTTACTTGGTGTAATTGTCTGTCTTTGTTACTTGGTGTAAGCGTATGTCTTTGTTACTGGGTGTCAGTGTGTGTCTATGTTACTGGGTATCAGTGTATGTCTTTGTTACTGGGTGTCAGTGTATGTCAAAATACTTGGTGTAAGTGTATGTCTTTGTTACTTGGTGTAAGTGTGTGTCTGTGTTACTGGGTATCAGTGTATGTCTTTGTTACTGGGTGTCAGTGATTGTCTGTGTTACTTGGTGTCAGTATGTGTCTGTGTTACTTGGTGTAAGTGTGTGACTTTGTTACTTGGTGTCCGTGTGTGTCTGTGTTACTGGGTGTCAGTGTATGTCTTTGTGACTTGGTATCAGTGTATGTCTTTGTGACTTGGTGTCAGTGTATGTCTTTGTTACTGGGTGTCAGTGCATGTCTTTGCTACTTGGTGTCAGTGTGTGTCTGTGTTACTGAGTGTCAATATGTTTGTTTGTGTTACTGGGTGTCAGTGTGTGTCTGTGTTACTTGGTGTAAGTGTGTGACTTTGTTACTGGGTGTCCGTGTGTGTCTGTGTTACTGGGTGTCAGTGTATGTCTTTGTTACTGGGTGTCAGTGTGTTTGTTTGTGTTACTGGGTGTCAGTGTGTGTCTGTGTTACTTGGTGTAAGTGTGTGACTTTGTTACTTGGTGTAAGTGTGTGTCTGTGTTACTGGGTATCAGTGTCTGTCTTTGTTAATTGGTGTAAGTGTGTGTCTGTGTTACTGGGTATCAGTGCATGTCTTTGTTACTTGGTGTCAGTGAATGTCAAAATACTTGGTGTAAGTGTATGTCTTTGTTACTTGGTGTAAGGGTGTCTCTTTTTTACTTGGTGTAAGTGTGTGTCTGTGTTACTGGGTATCAGTGTATGTCTTTGTTATTGGTGTCAGTGTGTGTCTGTGGTACTGGGTATCAGTGTATGTCTTTGTTACTTCGTGTAAGTGTATGTCTTTGTGAATTGGTGTCAGTGTCTGTCTTTGTTACTTGGTGTAAGTGTGTGTCTGTGTTACTGGGTATCAGTGCATGTCTTTGTTACTTGGTGTCAGTGTATGTCAAAATACTTGGTGCAAGTGTATGTCTTTGTTACTTGGTGTAATTGTCTGTCTTTGTTACTTGGTGTAAGTGTATGTCTTTGTGACTTGGTGTCAGTGTCTGTCTTTGTTACTGGGTGTCAGTGTGTGTCTTTGTTACTTGGTGTCAGTGTATTTCTTTGTCACTGTTTATCAGTGTTTCTCTGTGTTACTGGGTGTCAGTGTGTGTTTGTTTGTGTTACTGGGTGTCAGTGTGTATCTGTGACACTAGGTGTCAGTATTTAGTTTAGTTTTGAGATACAGCACTTTAACAGGCCCTTCGGCCCACCGGGTCTGTGCCGACCATCAACCAACCATTTATACGAATCCTACACTAAACCCGTATTCCTATCACATCCACACCTGTCCCGATATATTTCCCTACCACCTACCTATACTAGGGGCAATTTATGATGGCCAATTAACCTATCATCCTGCAAGTCTTTGGCATGCGGGAGGAAGCCGGAGCACCCGGAGGAAACCCACGCAGACACAGGGAGAACTTGCAAACTCCGCACAGGCAGTACCCAGAATCGAACCCGGGTCCCTGGAGCTGTGAGGCTGCGGTGCTAACCAATGCGCCAATGTGCCCCCCCCCCCACCCCCCACACCCAGTGAGTGTCTGCGTTACTGGGTATCAGTCTATGTCTTATGACTTGGTGTCAGTGTATGTCTTTGTTACTTGGTGTAAGTGTGTGTCTGTGTTACTGGGTGTCAGTGTATGTCTTTGTGACTTGGTGTCAGTGTATGTCTTTGTTACTGGGTGTCAGTGTGTGTCTTTGTGACTTGGTGTCAGTGTATGTCATTGTTACTTGGTGTCAGTGTATGTCTGTGTTACTGGGTGTAAGTGTGTGTCTTTGTGACTTGGTGTCAGTGTATGTCTTTGTTACTTGGTGTAAGTGTGTGTCTGTGTTACTGGGTATCAGTGCATGTCTTTGTAACTTGGTGTCAGTGTATGTCAAAATACTTGGTGCAAGTGTATGTCTTTGTTACTTGGTGTAATTGTCTGTCTTTGTTACTTCGTGTAAGTGTATGTCTTTGTGACTTGGTGTCAGTGTCTGTCTTTGTTACTGGGTGTCAGTGTGTGTCTTTGTTACTTGGTGTCAGTGTATTTCTTTGTCACTGTTTATCAGTGTTTCTCTGTGTTACTGGGTGTCAGTGTGTGTTTGTTTGTGTTACTGGGTGTCAGTGTGTATCTGTGACACTAGGTGTCAGTATTTAGTTTAGTTTTGAGATACAGCACTTTAACAGGCCCTTCGGCCCACCGGGTCTGTGCCGACCATCAACCAACCATTTATACGAATCCTACACTAAACCCGTATTCCTATCACAACCCCACCTGTCCCGATATATTTCCCTACCACCTACCTATACTAGGGGCAATTTATGATGGCCAATTAACCTATCATCCTGCAAGTCTTTGGCATGTGGGAGGAAGCCGGAGCACACGGAGGAAACCCACGCAGACACAGGGAGAACTTGCAAACTCCGCACAGGCAGTACCCAGAATCGAACCCGGGTCCCTGGAGCTGTGAGGCTGCGGTGCTAACCACTGCGCCAATGTGCCCCCCCCCCACCCCCCACACCCAGTGAGTGTCTGCGTTACTGGGTATCAGTCTATGTCTTTGTGACTTGGTGTCAGTGTATGTCTTTGTTACTTGGTGTCAGTGTGTGTCTGTGTTACTGGGTGTCAGTGTATGTCTTTGTGACTTGGTGTCAGTGTATGTCTTTGTTACTGGGTGTCAGTGTGTGTCTTTGTGACTTGGTGTCAGTGTATGTCATTGTTACTTGGTGTCAGTGTATGTCTGTGTTACTGGGTGTAAGTGTGTGTCTTTGTGACTTGGTGTCAGTTTATGTCTTTGTTACTTGGTGTAAGTGTGTGTCTGTGTTACTGAGTGTCAGTGTATGTCTTTGTTACTTGGTGTCAGTGTATGTCTTTGTTACTGGGTGGCAGTGTGTGTCTTTGTGACTTGGTGTCAGTGTATGTCTTTGTTACTTGGTGTAAGTGTGCGTCTGTGTTACTGAGTGTCAGTGTATGTCTTTGTTACTTGGTGTCAGTGTATGTCTTTGTTACTGGGTGTCAGTGTGTGTCTTTGTGACTTGGTGTCAGTGTATGTCTTTGTTACTTTGTATAAGTGTATGTCTGTGTTACTGGGTGTCAGTGTATGTCTTTGTTACTTGGTGTCAGTGTATGTCTTTGTTACTGGGTGTCACTGTGTGTCTTTGTGACTTGGTGTCAGTGTTTGTCTTTGTTACTTGGTGTAAGTGTATGTCAAAATACTTGGTGTATGTGTATGTCTTTGTTACTTGGTGGAATTGTCTTTCTTTGTTACTTGGTGTCAGTGTATGTCTGTGTTACTTGGTGTAAGTGTCTGTCTTTGTTACTTGGTGTAAGTGTATGTCTTTGTTACTTGGTATAAGTTTGTGTTTGTGTTACTTGGTGTAAGTGTGTGTTTGTGTTACTTGATGTCAGTGTATGTCTTTGTTACTTGGTGTCAGTGTATGTCTGCGTCACTTGGTGTCAGTGTGTTTGTTTGTCTTACTGGGTGTCAGTGTGTGTCTGTGTTACTCGGTGTAAGTGTGTGACTTTGTTACTTGGTGTCCGTGTGTGTCTGTCTTCGTGGGTAGCAGTGTATGGCTTTGTTACTTGGTGTCAGTGCATGTCAAAATACTTGGTGCAATTGTATGTCTTTGTTACTTGGTGTCAGAGTGTGTCTGTGTTGCTGGGTATCAGTGTATGTCTTTGTGACTTGGTGTCAGTCTATGTCTTTGTTACTGGGTGTCAGTGCATGTCTTTGTTACTTGGTGTCAGTGTGTGTCTGTGTTACTTGGTGTCAGTGTGTGTCTGTGTTCCTGGGTATCAGTGTATGTCTTTGTTACTTGGTGTCAGTGTGTGTCTGTGTTACTGGGTGTCAATGTGTTTGTTTGTGTTACTCGGTATCAGTGTATGTCTTTGTTACTTGGTGTAAGTGTGTGTCTGTGTTACTGGGTATCAGTGTATGTCTTTGTTACTGGGTGTCAGTGTGTGACTGTGTTACTTGGTGTCAGTGTGTGTCTGTGTTCCTGGGTATCCGTGTATGTCTTTGTGACTTGGTATCAGTGTATGTCCTTGTGACTTGGTGTCAGTGTATGTCTTTGTTACTTGGTGTCAGTGTGTGTCTGTGTTACTTGGTGTCAGTGTGTGTCTGTGTTCCTGGGTATCAGTGTATGTCTTTGTGACTTGGTGTCAGTCTATGACTTTGTTACTGGGTGTCAGTGCATGTCTTTGTTACTTGGTGTCAGTGTGTGTCTGTGTTACTGGGTGTCAATGTGTTTGTTTGTGTTACTGGGTGTCAGTGTGTGTCTGTGTTACTTGGTGTAAGTGTGTGACTTTGTTACTGGGTGTCAGTGTATGTCTTTGTTACTTGGTGTAAGTGTGTGTCTGTGTTACTTGGTGTCAGGGTGTGTCTGTGTTCCTGGGTATCCGTGTATGTCTTTGTGACTTGGTATCAGTGTATGTCCTTGTGACTTGGTGTCAGTGTATGTCTTTGTTACTTGGTGTCAGTGTGTGTCTGTGTTACTTGGTGTCAGTGTGTGTCTGTGTTCCTGGGTATCAGTGTATGTCTTTGTGACTTGGTATCAGTGTATGTCCTTGTGACTTGGTTTCAGTGTATGTCTTTGTTACTGTGTATCAGTGTTTCTCTGTGTTACTGGGTGTCAGTGTGTGTTTGTTTGTGTTACTGGGTGTCAGTATTTAGTTTAGTTTAGAGATACAGCACTTAAACTGAGTCTGTGCCGACCATCAACAACCCATTTATACAATTCCTACACTAATCCCGGATTCCAATCTCATCCCCACCGGTCCCTATACATTTCCCTACCAACTACCTATACTAGGGGCAATTTATAATGGCCAATTAACCTACCAAACTGCAAGTCTTTGGCATGTGGGAGGAAACCGGAGCACCCGGAGGAAACCCACGCAGACACAGGGAGAACTTGCAAACTCCGCACAGGCAGTACCCAGAATCGAACCCGGGTCCCTGGAGCTGTGAGGCTGCGGTGCTAACCACTGCGCCACTGTGCCGCCCAGTGTGTGTCTGTGTTACTGGGTGTCAGTGTGTTTGTTTGTGTTACTGGGTGTCAGTGTGTGTCTGTGTTACTTGGTGTAAGTGTGTGACTTTGTTACTTGGTGTAAGTGTGTGTCTGTGTGACTGGGTATCAGTGTCTGTCTTTGTTACTTGGTGTAAGTGTGTGTCTGTGTTACTGGGTATCAGTGCATGTCTTTGTTACTTGGTGTCAGTGTACGTCAAAATACTTGGTGTAAGTGTATGTCTTTGTTACTTGGTGTAATTGTCTGTCTTTGTTACTTGGTGTAAGCGTATGTCTTTGTTACTGGGTGTCAGTGTGTGTCAATGTTACTGGGTATCAGTGTATGTCTTTGCGACCTGGTATCAGTGTATGGCTGTGTTACTGGGTATCAGTGTATGTCTTTGTGACTTGGTGTCAGTGTATGTCAAAATACTTGGTGTAAGTGTATGTCTTTGTTACTTGGTGTAAGTGTGTGTCTGTGTTACTGGGTATCAGTGTGTGTCTGTGTTACTGGGTGTCAGTGTGTTTGTTTGTGTTACTGGGTGTCAGTGTGTGTCTGTGTTACTTGGTGTAAGTGTGTGACTTTGTTACTTGGTGTCCGTGTGTGTCTGTGTTACTGGGTGTCAGTGTATGTCTTTGTGACTTGGTATCAGTGTATGTCTTTGTGACTTGGTGTCAGTTTATGTCTTTGCTACTGGGTGTCAGTGCATGTCTTTGTTACTTGGTGTCAGCGTGTGTCTGTGTTCCTGGGTGTCAATGTGTTTGTTTGTGTTACTTGGTGTAAGTGTGTGTTTGTGTTACTTGATGTCAGTGTATGTCTTTGTTACTTGGTGTCAGTGTATGTCTGCGTCACTTGGTGTCAGTGTGTTTGTTTGTCTTACTGGGTGTCAGTGTGTGTCTGTGTTACTCGGTGTAAGTGTGTGACTTTGTTACTTGGTGTCCGTGTGTGTCTGTCTTCGTGGGTAGCAGTGTATGGCTTTGTTACTTGGTGTCAGTGCATGTCAAAATACTTGGTGCAATTGTATGTCTTTGTTACTTGGTGTCAGAGTGTGTCTGTGTTGCTGGGTATCAGTGTATGTCTTTGTGACTTGGTGTCAGTCTATGTCTTTGTTACTGGGTGTCAGTGCATGTCTTTGTTACTTGGTGTCAGTGTGTGTCTGTGTTACTTGGTGTCAGTGTGTGTCTGTGTTCCTGGGTATCAGTGTATGTCTTTGTTACTTGGTGTCAGTGTGTGTCTGTGTTACTGGGTGTCAATGTGTTTGTTTGTGTTACTCGGTATCAGTGTATGTCTTTGTTACTTGGTGTAAGTGTGTGTCTGTGTTACTGGGTATCAGTGTATGTCTTTGTTACTGGGTGTCAGTGTGTGACTGTGTTACTTGGTGTCAGTGTGTGTCTGTGTTCCTGGGTATCCGTGTATGTCTTTGTGACTTGGTATCAGTGTATGTCCTTGTGACTTGGTGTCAGTGTATGTCTTTGTTACTTGGTGTCAGTGTGTGTCTGTGTTACTTGGTGTCAGTGTGTGTCTGTGTTCCTGGGTATCAGTGTATGTCTTTGTGACTTGGTGTCAGTCTATGACTTTGTTACTGGGTGTCAGTGCATGTCTTTGTTACTTGGTGTCAGTGTGTGTCTGTGTTACTGGGTGTCAATGTGTTTGTTTGTGTTACTGGGTGTCAGTGTGTGTCTGTGTTACTTGGTGTAAGTGTGTGACTTTGTTACTGGGTGTCAGTGTATGTCTTTGTTACTTGGTGTAAGTGTGTGTCTGTGTTACTTGGTGTCAGGGTGTGTCTGTGTTCCTGGGTATCCGTGTATGTCTTTGTGACTTGGTATCAGTGTATGTCCTTGTGACTTGGTGTCAGTGTATGTCTTTGTTACTTGGTGTCAGTGTGTGTCTGTGTTACTTGGTGTCAGTGTGTGTCTGTGTTCCTGGGTATCAGTGTATGTCTTTGTGACTTGGTATCAGTGTATGTCCTTGTGACTTGGTTTCAGTGTATGTCTTTGTTACTGTGTATCAGTGTTTCTCTGTGTTACTGGGTGTCAGTGTGTGTTTGTTTGTGTTACTGGGTGTCAGTATTTAGTTTAGTTTAGAGATACAGCACTTAAACTGAGTCTGTGCCGACCATCAACAACCCATTTATACAATTCCTACACTAATCCCGGATTCCAATCTCATCCCCACCGGTCCCTATACATTTCCCTACCAACTACCTATACTAGGGGCAATTTATAATGGCCAATTAACCTACCAAACTGCAAGTCTTTGGCATGTGGGAGGAAACCGGAGCACCCGGAGGAAACCCACGCAGACACAGGGAGAACTTGCAAACTCCGCACAGGCAGTACCCAGAATCGAACCCGGGTCCCTGGAGCTGTGAGGCTGCGGTGCTAACCACTGCGCCACTGTGCCGCCCAGTGTGTGTCTGTGTTACTGGGTGTCAGTGTGTTTGTTTGTGTTACTGGGTGTCAGTGTGTGTCTGTGTTACTTGGTGTAAGTGTGTGACTTTGTTACTTGGTGTAAGTGTGTGTCTGTGTGACTGGGTATCAGTGTCTGTCTTTGTTACTTGGTGTAAGTGTGTGTCTGTGTTACTGGGTATCAGTGCATGTCTTTGTTACTTGGTGTCAGTGTACGTCAAAATACTTGGTGTAAGTGTATGTCTTTGTTACTTGGTGTAATTGTCTGTCTTTGTTACTTGGTGTAAGCGTATGTCTTTGTTACTGGGTGTCAGTGTGTGTCAATGTTACTGGGTATCAGTGTATGTCTTTGCGACCTGGTATCAGTGTATGGCTGTGTTACTGGGTATCAGTGTATGTCTTTGTGACTTGGTGTCAGTGTATGTCAAAATACTTGGTGTAAGTGTATGTCTTTGTTACTTGGTGTAAGTGTGTGTCTGTGTTACTGGGTATCAGTGTGTGTCTGTGTTACTGGGTGTCAGTGTGTTTGTTTGTGTTACTGGGTGTCAGTGTGTGTCTGTGTTACTTGGTGTAAGTGTGTGACTTTGTTACTTGGTGTCCGTGTGTGTCTGTGTTACTGGGTGTCAGTGTATGTCTTTGTGACTTGGTATCAGTGTATGTCTTTGTGACTTGGTGTCAGTTTATGTCTTTGCTACTGGGTGTCAGTGCATGTCTTTGTTACTTGGTGTCAGCGTGTGTCTGTGTTCCTGGGTGTCAATGTGTTTGTTTGTGTTACTGGGTGTCAGTGTGTGTCTGTGTTACTTGGTGTACGTGTGTGACTTTGTTACTTGGTGTCCGTGTGTGTCTGTGTTACTGGGTGTCAGTGTATGTCTTTGTTACTGGGTGTCAGTGTGTTTGTTTGTGTTACTGGGTGTCAGTGTGTGTCTGTGTTACTTGGTGTACGTGTGTGACTTTGTTACTTGGTGTAAGTGTGTGTCTGTGTGACTGGGTATCAGTGTCTGTCTTTGTTACTTGGTGTAAGTGTGTGTCTGTGTTACTGGGTATCAGTGCATGTCTTTGTTACTTGGTGTCAGTGTATGTCAAAATACTTGGTGTAAGTGTATGTCTTTGTTACTTGGTGTAATTGTCTGTCTTTGTTACTTGGTGTAAGCGTATGTCTTTGTTACTTGGTGTCAGTGTATGTCTTTGTTACTGGGTGTCAGTGTGTGTCTATGTTACTGGGTATCAGTGTATGTCTTTGTGACTTGGTATCAGTGTATGGCTGTGTTACTGGGTATCAGTGTATGTCTTTGTGACTTGGTGTCAGTGTATGTCAAAATACTTGGTGTAAGTGTATGTCTTTGTTACTTGGTGTAAGTGTGTGTCTGTGTTACTGGGTATCAGTGTATGTCTTTGTTACTGGGTGTCAGTGTGTGTCTGTGTTACTTGGTGTCAGTGTGTGTCTGTGTTACTGGGTGTCAGTGTGTTTGTTTGTGTTACTGGGTGTCAGTGTGTGTCTGCGTTACTTGGTGTAAGTGTGTGTCTTTGTGACTGGGTGTCAGTGTATGTCTTTGTTACTTGGTGTAAGTGTATGTCTTTGTGATTTGGTGTCAGTGTATGTCTTTGTTACTGGGTGTCAGTGTATGTCTTTGTTACTTTGTGTCAGTGTATGTCAAAATACTTGGTGGAAGTGTATGTCTTTGTTACTTGGTGTAATTGTCTGTCCTTGTAACCTGGTGTCAGTGTATGTCTTTGTTACTTGGTGTAAGTGTGTGTCTGTGTTACTTGGTGTAAGTGTGTGTCTTTGTTACTTGGTGTCCGTGTGTGTCTGTGTTACTGGGTGTCAGTGTATGTCTTTGTTACTTGGTGTAAGTGTATGTCTTTGTTAGTTGGTGTCAGAGTGTGTCTTTGTTACTTGGTGTAAGTGTATGTCTTCGTTACTTGGTGTCAGTGTTTGTCTGTCAGTGTATGTCTTTGTTACTTGGTGTCAGTGTGTGTCTGTTTGTGTTACTTGGTGTAAGTGTGTGTCTTTAGTTACTTGGTGTCTGTGTATGTCTTTGTTACTGTGTACCAGTGTTTCTCTGTGTTACTGGGTGTCAGTGTGTGTTTGTTTGTGTTACTGGGTGTCAGTATTTAGTTTAGTTTAGAGATACACACTTAAACAGGCCCTTCGGCCCACCGAGTCTGTGCCGACCATCAACCACCCATTTATTCTAACCCTACACTAATCCCGTATTCCTATCACATCTCCACCTGTCCCTATATATTTCCCTACCACCTACCTATACTAGGGGCAATTTATAATGGCCAATTAACATAACAACCTGCAAGTCTTTGGCATGTGGGAGGAAACCGGAGCACCCGGAGGAAACCCACGCAGACACAGGGAGAACTTGCAAACTCCGCACAGGCAGTACCCTAAATCGAACCCGGGTCCCTGGAGCTGTGAGGCTGCGGTGCAAACCACTGTGCCAATGTGCCCCCCGCCGCCCCCAGTGTGTTCCTGTGTTACTGGGTATCAGTGTATGTCTTTGTTACTGGGTGTCAGTGTCTGACTTTGTTACTTGGTGTAAGTGTGTGTCTGTGTTCCTGGGTATCAGTGCATGTGTTTGTTACTTGGTGTGAGTGTGTGTCTGTGTTACTGGGTATCAGTGTCTGTCTTTGTTACTTGGTGTATGTTTGTGTCTGTGTTACTGGGTATCAGTGCATGTCTTTGTTACTTGGTGTCAGTGTATGTCTGTGTTACTTGGTGTCAGTGTGTGTCTGTGTTACTGGGTATCAGTGCATGTCTTTGTGACTTGGTGTCAATGTATGTCTTTGTTACTGGGTGTCAGTGTGTGTCTTTGTGACTTGGTGTCAGTGTATGTCTTTGTTACTTGGTTTCAGTGTGTGTCTGTGTTACTGGGTATCAGTGTATGTCTTTGTTACTTGGTTTCAGTGTATGTCAAAATACTTGGTATAAGTGTATGTCTTTGTTACTTGGTGTCAGTGTATGTCAAAATACTTGGAGTAAGTCTTTATTACTTGGTGTAATTGTCTGTCTTTGTTACTTGGTGTCAGTGTATGTCTGTGTTACTGGGTGTCAGTGTGCGTCTGTGTTACTTGGTGTAAGTGTGTGTCTTTGTTACTTGGTGTCCGTGTGTGTCTGTGTTACTGGGTGTCAGTGTATGTCCTTGTTACTGGGTTTCAGTGTACGTCTTTGTTAATTGGTGTAAGTGTGTGTCTGTGTTACTGGGTATCAGTGCATGTCTTTGTGACTTGGCGTCAGTGTGTGTCTTTGTTACTGGGTATCAGTGTATGTCTTTGTTACTTGCTGTCAGTGTATGTCTGTGTTACTTGGTGTAAGTGTGTGTCTTTGTTACTTTGTGTAAGTGTATGTCTTTGTTACTTGGTGTCAGTGTATGTCTGTGTTACTTGGTGTAAGTGTATGTCTTTGTTACTTGGTGTCAGTGTATGTCTGTGTTACTTGGTGTAAGTGTGTGTCTTTGTTACTTGGTGTAATTGTCTGTCTTTGTTACTTGGTGTCAGTGTATGTCTGTGTTACTTGGTGTAAGTGTATATCTTTGTTACTTGGTGTCGGTGTATGTCTTTGTTACTTGGTGTCAGTGTGTGCCTGTGTTACTGGGTATCAGTGTATGTCTTTGTGACATGGCGTCAGTGTATGTCTTTCTTACTGGGCGTCAGTGTGTGTCTTTGTGACTTGGTGTCAGTGTATGTCTTTGTTACTGGGTGTCAGTGTGTGTCTTTGTGAAATGGTATCAGTGTATGTCTTTGTTACTTGGTGTAATTGTCTGTCTTTGTTACTTGGTGTCAGTGTATGTCTGTGTTACTGGGTGTCAGTGTGTGTCTGTGTTACTTGGTGTAAATGTGTGTCTTTGTTACTTGGTGTCAGTGTCCGTCTTTGTTACTTGGTGTAAGTGTGTGTCTGTGTTACTGGGTATCAGTGTCTGTCTTTGTTACTTGGTGCAAGTGTGTGTCTGTGTTACTGGGTATCAGTGCATGTCTTTGAGACTTGGTGTCAGTGTATGACTTTGTTACTGGCTGTCAGTGTCTGTCTGTGTTACTTGGTGTAAGTGTGTGCCTGTGTTACTTGGTATCAGTGTATGTCAAAATACTTGGTGTAAGTGTATGTCTTTGTTACTTGGTGTAATTGTCTGTCTTTGTTACTTGGTGTCAGTGTATGTCTGTGTCACTTGCTGTAAGTGTGTTTCTTTGTTACTTGGTGTAAGCGTATGCCTTTGTTACTTGGTGTCAGTGTGTGTCTGTGTTACTGGGTATCAGTGCATGTCTTTGAGACTTGGTGTCAGTGTATGACTTTGTTACTGGCTGTCAGTTTATGTCTGTGTTACTTGGTGTAAGTGTGTGCCTGTGTTACTGGGTATCAGTGTGTGTCTCTGTTACTGGGTATCAGTGTATGTCTGTGTTACTTGGTGTAAGTGTGTGTATGTGTTACTGGGTATCAGTGTATGTCTTTGTGACTTGGTGTCAGTGTATGTCTTTGTTACTGGGTGTCAGTGTGTGTCTTTGAGACTTGGTGTCAGTGTATGTCTTTGTTACTTGGTGTCTTTGTGTGTCTGTGTTACTGGGTATCAGTGGATGTCTTTGTTACTTGGTGTCAGGGTATGTCAAAATACTTGGTGTAAGTGTATGTCTTTGTTACTTGGTGTAATTGTCTGTCTTTGTTACTTGGTGTCTGTGTATGTCTGTGTTACTGGGTGTCAGTGTGTGTCTGTGTTACTTGCTGTAAGTGTATGTCTTTGTTACTTGGTGTCAGTGTATGTCTTTGTTACTTGGTGTCTGTGTGTGTTTGTGTTACTGGGTGTCAGTGTGTGTCTGTGTTACTTGGTGTAAGTGTGTGTCTTTGTTACTTGGTGCAAGTGTGTGTCTGTGTTACTGGGTATCAGTGTATGTCTTTGTTACTTGGTGTCAGTGTATGTCAAAATACTTGGTGTAAGTGTGTGTCTTTGTTACTTGGTGTAATTGTCTGTCTTTGTTACTTGGTGTCAGTGTATCTCTGTGTTACTTGGTGTAAGTGTATGTCTTTGTTACTTGGTGTCAGTGTATATCTTTGTTACTTGGTTTAAGTGTGTTTCTGTGT
Source organism: Heterodontus francisci (assembly GCF_036365525.1). Classification (NCBI taxonomy): domain Eukaryota; kingdom Metazoa; phylum Chordata; class Chondrichthyes; order Heterodontiformes; family Heterodontidae; genus Heterodontus; species Heterodontus francisci. Next base: position 313,572 of record NW_027140239.1, read on the forward strand.
TACTGGGTATCAGTGTCTGTCTTTGTTACTTGGTGTAAGTGTGTGTCTTTGTTAGTTGGTGTCAGTGTGTGTCTTTGTTACTTGGTGTAAATGTGTGTCTGTGTTACTGGGTATCAGTGTATGTCTGTGTTACTGAATGTCAGTGTGTCTCTTTGTTACTTGGTGTAAGTGTATGTCTTCGTTACTTGGTGTCAGTGTGTGTTTGTCAGTGTATGTCTTTGTTACTTGGTGTCAGTGTGTGTCTGTTTGTGTTACTTGGTGTAAGTGTGTGTCTTCAGTTACTTGGTGTCCGTGTGTGTCTTTGTTACTGTGTACCAGTGTTTCTCTGTGTTACTGGGTGTCAGTGTGTGTTTGTTTGTGTTACTGGCTGTCAGTATTTAGTTTAGTTTAGAGATGCAACACTTAAACAGGCCCTTCGGCCCACCGAGTCTGTGCCGACCTTCAACCACCCATTTATTCTAACCCTACACTAATCCCGTATTCCTATCACATTTCCACCTGTCCCTATATATTTCCCGACCACCTACCTATACTAGGGACAACTTATAATGGCCAATTAACCTAGCAACCTCCAAGTCTTTGGCATGTGGGATGAAACCGGAGCACCCGGAGGAAACCCACGCAGACACAGGGAGAAATTGCAAACTCCGCACAGGCAGTACCCAGAATCGAAACCGGGTCCCTGGAGCTGAGAGGCTGCAGTGCTAACCACTGTGCCAATGTGCCCCCCTCCCCCCACCCCACCAGTGAGTGCCTGTGTTACTGGGTATCAGTGTGTGTCTTTGTTAGTTGGTGTCAGTGTAGGTCTGTGTTACTTGGTGTCAGAGTGTTTGTTTGTGTTACTGGGTGTCAGTGTGTGTCTGTGTTACTTGGCATAAGTGTGTGTCTTTGTTACTTGGTGTCCATGTGTGTCTGTGTTACTGGGTGTCAGTGCATGTCTTTGTTACTGGGTGTCAGAGTATGTCTTTGTTACTTGGTGTAAGTGTGTGTCTGTGTTACTGGGTATCAGTGTCTGTCTTTGTTACTTGGTGTATGTTTGTGTCTGTGTTACTGGGTATCAGTGCATGTCTTTGTTACTTGGTGTCAGTGTATGTCTGTGTTACTTGGTGTCAGTGTGTGTCTGTGTTCCTGGGTATCAGTGTATGTCTTTGTGACTTGGTGTCAATGTACGTCTTTGTTACTGGGTGTCAGTGTGTGTCTTTGTGACTTGGTGTCAGTGTATGTCTTTGTTACTTGGTTTCAGTGTGTGCCTGTGTTACTGGGTATCAGTGTGTGTCTCTGTTACTGGGTATCAGTGTATGTCTGTGTTACTTGGTGTAAGTGTGTGTATGTGTTACTGGGTATCAGTGTATGTCTTTGTGACTTGGTGTCAGTGTATGTCTTTGTTACTGGTTGTCAGTGTGTGTCTTTGTGACTTGGTGTCAGTGTATGTCTTTGTTACTTGGTGTCTTTGTGTGTCTGTGTTACTGGGTATCAGTGGATGTCTTTGTTACTTGGTGTCAGGGTATGTCAAAATACTTGGTGTAAGTGTATGTCTTTGTTACTTGGTGTAATTGTCTGTCTTTGTTACTTGGTGTCTGTGTATGTCTGTGTTTCTGGGTGTCAGTGTGTGTCTGTGTTACTTGCTGTAAGTGTGTGTCTTTGTTACTTGGTGCAAGTGTGTGTCTGTGTTACTGGGTATCAGTGTATGTCTTTGTTACTTGGTGTCAGTGTATGTCAAAATACTTGGTGTAAGTGTGTGTCTTTGTTACTTGGTGTAATTGTCTGTCTTTGTTACTTGGTGTCAGTGTATCTCTGTGTTACTTGGTGTAAGTGTATGTCTTTGTTACTTGGTGTCAGTGTATGTCTTTGTTACTTGGTTTAAGTGTGTTTCTGTGTTACTGGGTATCAGTGTCTGTCTTTGTTACTTGGTGTAAGTGTGTGTCTTTGTTACTTGCTGTAAGTGTGTGTCTTTGTTACATGGTGTAAGTGTATGTCTTTGTTAGTTGGTGTCAGAGTGTGTCTTTGTTACTTGGTGTAAGTGAGTGTCTGTGTTACTGGTTGTCAGTGTGTGTCTTTGTTACTTGGTGTAAGTGTATGTCTTCGTTACTTGGTGTCAGTGTTTGTCTGTCAGTGTATGTCTTTGTTACTTGGTGTCAGTGTGTGTCTGTTTGTGTTACTTGGTGTAAGTGAGTGTCTTTAGTTACTTGGTGTCTGTGTATGTCTTTGTTACTGTGTACCAGTGTTTCTCTGTGTTACTGGGTGTCGGTGTGTGTTTGTTTGTGTTACTGGGTGTCAGTATTTAGTTTAGTTTAGAGATACACACTTAAAATGGCCCTTTGGCCCACCGAGTCTGTGCCGACCATCAACCACCGATTTATTCTAACCCTACACTAATCCTGCATTCCTATCACATCCCGACCTGTCCCTATATATTTCCCTACCACCTACCTATACTAGGGGCAATTTATAATGGCCAATTAACCTATCAACCTGCAAGTCTTTGGCATGTGGGAGGAAAACGGAGCACCCGGAGGAAACCCACTCAGACACAGGGAGAAGTTGCAAACTCCGCACAGGCAGTACCCAGAATCGAACCCGGGTCCCTGGAGCTGTGAGGCTGCGGTGCAAACCACTGTGCCAATGTGCCCCCCGCCGCCCCCAGTGTGTTCCTGTGTTACTGGGTATCAGTGTATGTCTTTGTTACTTGGTGTCAGTGTAGGTCTGTGTTACTTTGTGTAAGTGTGTGTCTTTGTTACTTGGTGTCCGTGTGTGTCTGTGTTACTGGGTGTCAGTGCATGTCTTTGTTACTGGGTGTCAGTGTCTGACTTTGTTACTTGGTGTAAGTGTGTGTCTGTGTTCCTGGGTATCAGTGTCTGTCTTTGTTACTTTGTGTAAGTTTGTGTCTGTGTTACTGGGTATCAGTGCATGTCTTTGTTACTTGGTGTCAGTGTATGTCTGTGTTACTTGGTGTAAGTGTGTGTCTGTGTTACTGGGTGTCAGTGTGTGTCTTTGTGAAATGGTATCAGTGTATGTCTTTGTTACTTGGTGTCAGTGTGTGTCTGTGTTACTGGGTATCAGTGTATGTCTTTGTTACTTGGTGTCAGTGTATATCAAAATACTTGGTGTAAGTGTATGTCTTTGTTACTTGGTGTAATTGTCTGTCTTTGTTACTTGGTGTCAGTGTGTGTCTGTGTTACTGGGTGTCAGTGTGTGTCTTTGTTACTTGGTGTAAATGTGTGTCTTTGTTACTTGGTGTCAGTGTCCGTCTTTGTTACTTGGTGTAAGTGTGTGTCTGTGTTACTGGGTATCAGTGTCTGTCTTTGTTACTTGGTGTAAGTGTGTGTCTGTGTTACTGGGTATCAGTGCATGTCTTTGAGACTTGGTGTCAGTGTATGACTTTGTTACTGGCTGTCAGTGTATGTCTGTGTTACTTGGTGTAAGTGTGTGCCTGTGTTACTTGGTATCAGTGTATGTCAAAATACCTGGTGTAAGTGTATGTCTTTGTTACTTGGTGTAATTGTCTGTCTTTGTTACTTGGTGTCAGTGTATGTCTGTGTCACTTGGTGTAAGTGTGTTTCTTTGTTACTTGGTGTAAGCGTATGCCTTTGTTACTTGGTGTCAGTGTGTGTCTGTGTTACTGGGTATCAGTGCATGTCTTTGAGACTTGGTGTCAGTGTATGACTTTGTTACTGGCTGTCAGTGTATGTCTGTGTTACTTGGTGTAAGTGTGTGCCTGTGTTACTGGGTATCAGTGTATGTCAAAATACTTGGTGCAAGTGTATGTCTTTGTTACTTGGTGTAATTGTCTGTCTTTGTTACTTGGTGTCAGTGTATGTCTGTGTCACTTGTTGTAAGTGTGTGTCTTTGTTACTTGTTGTAATCGTATGCCTTTGTTACTTGGTGTCAGTGTGTGTCTGTGTTACTGGGTATCAGTGTATGTCTTTGTGACTTGGTATCTGTGTATGTCTTTGTGATTTAGTGTCAGTGTATGTCTTTGTTACTGGGAGTCAGTGTGTGTCTGTGTTACTTGGTGTCAGTGTATGTCTTAGTTACTGTGTATCAGTGGTTCTCTTTTTTACTGGCTGTCAGTGTGTGTTTGTTTGTGTTACTGGGTCAGTGTCTGTCTTTGTTACTGGGAGTCAGTGTGTGTCTGTGACACTAGGTGTCAGTATTTAGTTTAGTTTAGAGATACAGCACTTAAACAGGCCCTTCGGCCCACCGAGTCTGTGCCGACAATCAACCACCCATTTATACTATTCCTGCACTAACCCCGTATTCCTATCACATCCCCACCTGTCCCTATATATTTCCCTACCACCTACCTATACTAGGGGAAATTTATGATGGCCAATTAACCTATCAACCTGAAAGTCTTTGGCATGTGGGAGGAATCCGGAGCACACGGAGGAAACTCATGCAGACACAGGGTGAACTTGCAAACTCCGCACAGGCAGCACCCAGAATCGAACCCGGGTCCCTAGAGCTGTGAGGCTGCGGTGCTAACCATGCGCCAATGTGCCCCCCCCTCCACCCCCCACAGTGTGTGCCTGTGTTACTGGGTTTCAGTGTATGTCTTTGTGACTTGGTGTCAGTGTATGTCTGTGTTACATGGTGTCAGTGTGTTTGTTTGTGTTACTGGGTATCAGTGTATGACTTTGTTACTTGGTGTGAGTGTGTGTCTGTGTTACTGGGTATCAGTGTATGTCTTTGTGACTTGGTGTCAGTGTATGTCTGTGTTACTTGATGTCAGTGTATGTCTTTGTTACTGTATATCAGTGGTTCTCTGTGATACTGGGTGTCAGTGTGTGATTGTTTGTCAGTGTGTGTCTTTGTTACTTGGTGTAAGTTTCGGTCTTTGTTACTTGGTGTCAGTGTATGTCTGTGTTACTTGGTGTCAGTGTATGTCTTTGTTACTTGGTGTCAGTGTATGACTTTGTTACTTGGTTTAAGTGTGTGTCTGTGTTACTGGGCATAAGTGTCTGTCTTTGTTACTTGGTGTAAGTGTGTGTCTTTGTTACTGGGTATCAGTGGATGTTTTTGTTACTTGGTGTAAGTGTATGCCTTTGTTACTTGGTGTCAGTGTGTGTCTTTGTTACTTGGTGTAAGTGTGTGTCTGTGTTACTGGGTAGCAGTGCATGTCTGTGTTACTGGGGGTCAGTGTATGTCTTTGTTACTGGGTGTCAGTGTGTATCTGTATTACTTGGTGTCAGTGTATCAATGTTTCTCTGTGTGACTGGGAGTCAGTGTGTGTTTGTTTGTGTTACTGGGTGTCAGTGACACGAGGTGTCAGTATTTAGTTTAGTTTCGAGATACAGCACTGAAACAGGCCCTTCGGCACACAGAGTCTGTGCCGACCATCAACCACACATTTATACTAATCCTACACGAATCCCATATTCTAATAACATCCCCACCGGTCCCTATATATTTCCCTACCACCTACCTATCCTAGGGGCAATTAATAATGGCCTATTAACCTATCAACCTGCAAGTCTTTGGCATTAGGGAGGAAATCGGAGCACCCGGAGGAATCCCATGCAGACACAGGGAGAACTTGCAAACTCCGCACAGGCAGTACCCAGAATCCAACCCGGGTCCCTGGAGCTGTGAGGCTGCAGTGCTAACCACTGCGCCACTGTGCCGCCCAGTGTGTGTCTGTGTTACTGGGTATCAGTGTATGTCTTTGTTACTTGGTGTCAGCGTATGTCTGTGTTACATGGTGTCAGTATGTGTCTTTGTTACTGGGTGTCAGTGTATGTCTTTGTTACTTGGTGTAAGTGTGTGTCTGTGTTACTGGGTATCAGTGCATGTCTTTGTTACTTTGTGTCAGTGTATGTCTTTGTTACTAGGTGTCAGTGTATGTCTGTGTTATTTGGTGTAAGTGTGTGTCTGCGTTACTGGGTATCATTGTCTGCCTTTGTTACTTGGTGTAAGTGTATGTCTGTGTTACTTTGTGTAAGTGTCTGTCTTTGTTACTTGGTGTAAGTGTCGTTCTTTGTTACTTGGTGTCAGTGTATGTCTGTGTTACTTGGTGTAAGCGTATGTCTTTGTTACTTGGTGTCAGTGTATGACTTTGTTACGTGGTGTAAGTGTGTTTCTGTGTTACTGGGTATCAGTGTCTGTCTTTGTTACTTGGTGTAAGTGTGTGTCTGTGTTACTGGGTATCAGTGTATGTGTTTGTTACTTGGTGTCAGTGTATGTCTGTGTTACTTGGTGTAAGTGTGTGTCTTTGTTACATGGTGTAAGTGTATGTCTTTGTTAGTTGGTGTCAGTGTGTGTCTTTGTTACTTGGTGTAAATGTGTGTCTGTGTTACTGGGTATCAGTGTATGTCTGTGTTACTGAATGTCAGTGTGTGTCTTTGTTACTTGGTGTAAGTGTATGTCTTCGTTACTTGGTGTCAGTGTGTGTTTGTCAGTGTATGTCTTTGTTACTTGGTGTCAGTGTGTGTCTGTTTGTGTTACTTGGTGTAAGTGTGTGTCTTCAGTTACTTGGTGTCCGTGTGTGTCTTTGTTACTGTGTACCAGTGTTTCTCTGTGTTACTGGGTGTCAGTGTGTGTTTGTTTGTGTTACTGGCTGTCAGTATTTAGTTTAGTTTAGAGATGCAACACTTAAACAGGCCTTTCGGCCCACCGAGTCTGTGCCGACCTTCAACCACCCATTTATTCTAACCCTACACTAATCCCGTATTCCTATCACATTTCCACCTGTCCCTATATATTTCCCGACCACCTACCTATACTAGGGGCAATTTATAATGGCCAATTAACCTAGCAACCTCCAAGTCTTTGGCATGTGGGATGAAACCGGAGCACCCGGAGGAAACCCACGCAGACACAGGGAGAAATTGCAAACTCCGCACAGGCAGTACCCAGAATCGAAACCGGGTCCCTGGAGCTGAGAGGCTGCAGTGCTAACCACTGTGCCAATGTGCCCCCACCCCAACACCCCACCAGTGAGTGCCTGTGTTACTGGGTATCAGTGTGTGTCTTTGTTAGTTGGTGTCAGTGTAGGTCTGTGTTACTTGGTGTCAGAGTGTTTGTTTGTGTTACTGGGTGTCAGTGTGTGTCTGTGTTACTTGGCATAAGTGTGTGTCTTTGTTACTTGGTGTCCATGTGTGTCTGTGTTACTGGGTGTCAGTGCATGTCTTTGTTACTGGGTGTCAGAGTATGTCTTTGTTACTTGGTGTAAGTGTGTGTCTGTGTTACTGGGTATCAGTGTCTGTCTTTGTTACTTGGTGTATGTTTGTGTCTGTGTTACTGGGTATCAGTGCATGTCTTTGTTACTTGGTGTCAGTGTATGTCTGTGTTACTTGGTGTCAGTGTGTGTCTGTGTTACTGGGTATCAGTGTATGTCTTTGTGACTTGGTGTCAATGTACGTCTTTGTTACTGGGTGTCAGTGTGTGTCTTTGTGACTTGGTGTCAGTGTATGTCTTTGTTACTTGGTTTCAGTGTGTGTCTGTGTTACTGGGTATCAGTGTATGTCTTTGTTACTTGGTGTCAGTGTATGTCAAAATACTTGGTATAAGTGTATGTCTTTGTTACTTGGTGTCAGTGTATGTCAAAATACTTGGAGTAAGTCTTTATTACTTGGTGTAATTGTCTGTCTTTGTTACTTGGTGTCAGTGTATGGCTGTGTTACTGGGTGTCAGTGAGTGTCTGTGTTACTTGGTGTAAGTGTGTGTCTTTGTTACTTGGTGTCCGTGTGTGTCTGTGTTACTGGGTGTCAGTGTATGTCCTTGTTACTGGGTTTCAGTGTACGTCTTTGTTAATTGGTGTAAGTGTGTGTCTGTGTTACTGGGTATCAGTGCATGTCTTTGTGACTTGGCGTCAGTGTGTGTCTTTGTTACTGGGTGTCAGTGTGTGTCTTTGTGACTTGGTGTCAGTGTGTTTCTGTGTTACTGGGTATCAGTGTATGTCTTTGTTACTTGCTGTCAGTGTATGTCTGTGTTACTTGGTGTAAGTGTGTGTCTTTGTTACTTTGTGTAAGTGTATGTCTTTGTTACTTGGTGTCAGTGTATGTCTGTGTTACTTGGTGTAAGTGTATGTCTTTGTTACTTGGTGTCAGTGTATGTCTGTGTTACTTGGTGTAAGTGTGTGTCTTTGTTACTTGGTGTAATTGTCTGTCTTTGTTACTTGTTGTCAGTGTATGTCTGTGTTACTTGGTGTAAGTGTATATCTTTGTTACTTGGTGTCGGTGTATGTCTTTGTTACTTGGTGTCAGTGTGTGTCTGTGTTACTGGGTATCAGTGTATGTCTTTGTGACATGGCGTCAGTGTATGTCTTTGTTACTGGGCGTCAGTGTGTGTCTTTGTGACTTGGTGTCAGTGTATGACTTTGTTACTTGGTGTAAGTGTGTGTCTGTGTTACTGGGTATCAGTGTATGTCTTTGTTACTTGCTGTCAGTGTATGTCAAAATACTTGTTGGAAGTGTATGTCTTTGTTACTTGGTGTAATTGTCTATCTTTGTTACTTGGTGTCGGTGAATGTCTGTGTTACCTGGTGTAAGTGTGTGTCTTTGTTACTTGGTGTAAGTGCATGTCTTTGTTACTTGGTGTCAGTGCATGTCTTTGTTACTTGGTGTCAGTGTATGTCTGTGTTACTTGGTGCAAGTGTGTGTCTTTGTTACTTGGTGTAAGTGTGTGTCTTTGTTACTTGGTGTAAGTGTATGTCTTTGTTCCTGTGTATCAGTGTGTGTTACTGGGTGTCAGTGAGTGTCTGAGACACTAGGTGTCAGTATTTAGTTTAGTTTACAGATACAGCACTGAAAAAGGCCCTTCGGCCCACCGAGTCTGCGCCGACCATCAACCACCCACTTATACTAATGCTACACGAATCCTATATTCTAGATATTCTAACTCGGTGTCAGTGTGTGTGTGACTGGGTGTAAGTGTGTGTCTGTGTTACTGGGAGTCAGTGTGTGTCTGTCAGTGTATGTCTTTGTTACTTGGTGTCAGTGTGTGTCTGTTTGTGTTACTTGGTGTAAGTGTGTGTCTTTAGTTACTTGGTGGCCGTGTGTGTCTGTCAGAGTATGTCTTTGTTACTTGGTGTCAGTGTGTGTCTTCGTTACTTGGTGTCAGTGTGTGTCTGTCAGTGTATGTCTTTGTGACTTGGTGTCAGTGTGTGTCTGTTCGTGTAAGTGTGTGTCTTTAGTTACTTGGTGTCCGTGTGTGTCTTTGTTACTGTGTACCAGTGATTCTCTGTGTTACTGGGTGTCAGTGTGTGTTTGTTTGTGTTACTGGGTGTCAGTAATTAGTTTAGTTTAGAGATAAAGCACTTAAACAGGCCGTTCGGCCCACCGAGTCTGTGCCGACCATCAACCACCCAATTTTACTAATCCTGCTACCCTATCACATCCCCACCTGTCCCTGTATATTTCCCTACCATCTACCTATTCGTTGCTAACCACTGCGCCACTGTGCCACCCAGTGTGTGTCTGTGTTACTGGGTGTCAGTGCATGTCTTTGTTACTTGGTGTCAGTGTGTGTTTGTGTTACTGGGTGTCAGTGTATGTCTTTGTAACTGGGTGTCAGTGTGTGTCTTTGTTACTTGGTGTAAGTGTGTGTCTGTGTTACTGGGTATCTGTGTATGTCTTTGTTACTTGGTGTCAGTGTATGTCTTTGTAACTGGATGTCAGTGTGTGTCTTTGTGACTTGGTGTCAGTGTATGTCTTTTTTACTTGGTGTCACTGTGTGTCTTTGTGACTTGGTGTCAGTGTATGTCTTTGTTACTGGGTGTCAGTGTGTGTCTTTGTGACTTGGTGTCAGTGTATGTCTTTGTAACTTGGTGTCAGTGTGTGTCTGTGTTACTGGGTATCAGTGTATGTCTTTGTTACTTGTTGTCAGTGTATGTCAAAATTACTTGGTGTAAGTGTGTGTCTGTGTTACTGGGTATCAGTGCATGTCTTTGTTACTTGGTGTCAGTGTATGTCTGTGTTACTTGGTGTAAGTGTGTGTCTGTGTTACTGGGTATCATTGTATGTCTTTGTGACTTGGTGTCAGTGTATGTCTTTGTTACTGGGTGTCAGTGTGTGTCTTTGTGACTTGGTGTCAGTGTATGTCTTGTTACTTGGTGTCAGTGTGTGTCTGTGTTACTGGGTATCAGTGTATGTCTTTGTTACTTGGTGTCAGTGTATGTCAAAATACTTGGTGTAAGTGTAAGTCTTTGTTACTTGGTGTAATTGTCTGTCTTTGTTACTTGGTGTAATTGTATGTCTGTCTTACTGGGTGTCAGTGTGTGTCTGTGTTACTTGGTGTAAGTGTGTGTCTTTGTTACTTGGTGTCCGTGTGTGTCTGTGTTACTGGGTGTCAGTGTATGTCTTTGTTACTGGGTGTCAGTATATGTCTTTGTTACTTGGTGCAAGTGTGTGTCTGTGTTACTGGGTATCAGTGTCTGTCTTTGTGACTTGGTATCAGTGTCTGTCTTTGTTACTGGGTGTCAGTGTGTGTCTGTGTTCCTGGGTATCAGTGTATGTCTCTGTGACCTTGTGTCAGTGTATGTCTTTGTTACTTGGTGCAAGTGTGTGTCTTTGTTACTTGGTGTAAGTGTGTGTCTTTGTTACTTGGTGTAATTGTATGTCTTTGTTACTGGGTGTCAGTGTGTGTCTGTGTTACTGGGTATCAGTGTATGTCTTTGTGACTTGGTGTCAGTGTATGTCTTTGTTACTTGGTGCAAGTGTGTGTCTGTGATACTGGGTATCAGTGTATGTCTTTGTTACTTGGTGTCAGTGTGTGTCTGTGTTACTTGGTGTAAGTGTGTGTCTGTGTATCAGTGTATGTCTTTGTGACTTGGTGTCAGTGTATGTCTTTGTTACTGGGTGTCAGTGTGTATCTTTGTGACTGGGGGTCAGTGTGCTTTTCTAACTGGGTGTCAGTGTGTGTCTGTGTTACTGGGTATCAGTGTATGTCTTTGTTACTTGGTGTAAGCGTATCTCTTTGTTACTTGGTGTAAGTGTATGTCTGTGTTACTTTGTGTAAGTGTCTGTCTTTGTTACTTGGTGTAAGTGTCGTTCTTTGTTACTTGGTGTCAGTGTATGTCTGTGTTACTTGGTGTAAGCGTATGTCTTTGTTACTTGGTGTCAGTGTATGACTTTGTTACGTGGTGTAAGTGTGTTTCTGTGTTACTGGGTATCAGTGTCTGTCTTTGTTACTTGGTGTAAGTGTGTGTCTGTGTTACTGGGTATCAGTGTATGTGTTTGTTACTTGGTGTCAGTGTATGTCTGTGTTACTTGGTGTAAGTGTGTGTCTTTGTTACATGGTGTAAGTGTATGTCTTTGTTAGTTGGTGTCAGTGTGTGTCTTTGTTACTTGGTGTAAATGTGTGTCTGTGTTACTGGGTATCAGTGTATGTCTGTGTTACTGAATGTCAGTGTGTGTCTTTGTTACTTGGTGTAAGTGTATGTCTTCGTTACTTGGTGTCAGTGTGTGTTTGTCAGTGTATGTCTTTGTTACTTGGTGTCAGTGTGTGTCTGTTTGTGTTACTTGGTGTAAGTGTGTGTCTTCAGTTACTTGGTGTCCGTGTGTGTCTTTGTTACTGTGTACCAGTGTTTCTCTGTGTTACTGGGTGTCAGTGTGTGTTTGTTTGTGTTACTGGCTGTCAGTATTTAGTTTAGTTTAGAGATGCAACACTTAAACAGGCCTTTCGGCCCACCGAGTCTGTGCCGACCTTCAACCACCCATTTATTCTAACCCTACACTAATCCCGTATTCCTATCACATTTCCACCTGTCCCTATATATTTCCCGACCACCTACCTATACTAGGGGCAATTTATAATGGCCAATTAACCTAGCAACCTCCAAGTCTTTGGCATGTGGGATGAAACCGGAGCACCCGGAGGAAACCCACGCAGACACAGGGAGAAATTGCAAACTCCGCACAGGCAGTACCCAGAATCGAAACCGGGTCCCTGGAGCTGAGAGGCTGCAGTGCTAACCACTGTGCCAATGTGCCCCCCCCCCCACCACCCCACCAGTGAGTGCCTGTGTTACTGGGTATCAGTGTGTGTCTTTGTTAGTTGGTGTCAGTGTAGGTCTGTGTTACTTGGTGTCAGAGTGTTTGTTTGTGTTACTGGGTGTCAGTGTGTGTCTGTGTTACTTGGCATAAGTGTGTGTCTTTGTTACTTGGTGTCCATGTGTGTCTGTGTTACTGGGTGTCAGTGCATGTCTTTGTTACTGGGTGTCAGAGTATGTCTTTGTTACTTGGTGTAAGTGTGTGTCTGTGTTACTGGGTATCAGTGTCTGTCTTTGTTACTTGGTGTATGTTTGTGTCTGTGTTACTGGGTATCAGTGCATGTCTTTGTTACTTGGTGTCAGTGTATGTCTGTGTTACTTGGTGTCAGTGTGTGTCTGTGTTACTGGGTATCAGTGTATGTCTTTGTGACTTGGTGTCAATGTACGTCTTTGTTACTGGGTGTCAGTGTGTGTCTTTGTGACTTGGTGTCAGTGTATGTCTTTGTTACTTGGTTTCAGTGCGTGTCTGTGTTACTGGGTATCAGTGTATGTCTTTGTTACTTGGTGTCAGTGTATGTCAAAATACTTGGTATAAGTGTATGTCTTTGTTACTTGGTGTCAGTGTATGTCAAAATACTTGGAGTAAGTCTTTATTACTTGGTGTAATTGTCTGTCTTTGTTACTTGGTGTCAGTGTATGGCTGTGTTACTGGGTGTCAGTGAGTGTCTGTGTTACTTGGTGTAAGTGTGTGTCTTTGTTACTTGGTGTCCGTGTGTGTCTGTGTTACTGGGTGTCAGTGTATGTCCTTGTTACTGGGTTTCAGTGTACGTCTTTGTTAATTGGTGTAAGTGTGTGTCTGTGTTACTGGGTATCAGTGCATGTCTTTGTGACTTGGCGTCAGTGTGTGTCTTTGTTACTGGGTGTCAGTGTGTGTCTTTGTGACTTGGTGTCAGTGTGTTTCTGTGTTACTGGGTATCAGTGTATGTCTTTGTTACTTGCTGTCAGTGTATGTCTGTGTTACTTGGTGTAAGTGTGTGTCTTTGTTACTTTGTGTAAGTGTATGTCTTTGTTACTTGGTGTCAGTGTCTGTCTGTGTTACTTGGTGTAAGTGTATGTCTTTGTTACTTGGTGTCAGTGTATGTCTGTGTTACTTGGTGTAAGTGTGTGTCTTTGTTACTTGGTGTAATTGTCTGTCTTTGTTACTTGTTGTCAGTGTATGTCTGTGTTACTTGGTGTAAGTGTATATCTTTGTTACTTGGTGTCGGTGTATGTCTTTGTTACTTGGTGTCAGTGTGTGTCTGTGTTACTGGGTATCAGTGTATGTCTTTGTGACATGGCGTCAGTGTATGTCTTTGTTACTGGGCGTCAGTGTGTGTCTTTGTGACTTGGTGTCAGTGTATGACTTTGTTACTTGGTGTAAGTGTGTGTCTGTGTTACTGGGTATCAGTGTATGTCTTTGTTACTTGCTGTCAGTGTATGTCAAAATACTTGTTGGAAGTGTATGTCTTTGTTACTTGGTGTAATTGTCTATCTTTGTTACTTGGTGTCGGTGAATGTCTGTGTTACTTGGTGTAAGTGTGTGTCTTTGTTACTTGGTGTAAGTGCATGTCTTTGTTACTTGGTGTCAGTGCATGTCTTTGTTACTTGGTGTCAGTGTATGTCTGTGTTACTTGGTGCAAGTGTGTGTCTTTGTTACTTGGTGTAAGTGTGTGTCTTTGTTACTTGGTGTAAGTGTATGTCTTTGTTCCTGTGTATCAGTGTGTGTTACTGGGTGTCAGTGAGTGTCTGTGACACTAGGTGTCAGTATTTAGTTTAGTTTACAGATACAGCACTGAAAAAGGCCCTTCGGCCCACCGAGTCTGCGCCGACCATCAACCACCCACTTATACTAATGCTACACGAATCCTATATTCTAGATATTCTAACTCGGTGTCAGTGTGTGTGTGACTGGGTGTAAGTGTGTGTCTGTGTTACTGGGAGTCAGTGTGTGTCTGTCAGTGTATGTCTTTGTTACTTGGTGTCAGTGTGTGTCTGTTTGTGTTACTTGGTGTAAGTGTGTGTCTTTAGTTACTTGGTGGCCGTGTGTGTCTGTCAGAGTATGTCTTTGTTACTTGGTGTCAGTGTGTGTCTTCGTTACTTGGTGTCAGTGTGTGTCTGTCAGTGTATGTCTTTGTGACTTGGTGTCAGTGTGTGTCTGTTCGTGTAAGTGTGTGTCTTTAGTTACTTGGTGTCCGTGTGTGTCTTTGTTACTGTGTACCAGTGATTCTCTGTGTTACTGGGTGTCAGTGTGTGTTTGTTTGTGTTACTGGGTGTCAGTAATTAGTTTAGTTTAGAGATAAAGCACTTAAACAGGCCGTTCGGCCCACCGAGTCTGTGCCGACCATCAACCACCCAATTTTACTAATCCTGCTACCCTATCACATCCCCACCTGTCCCTGTATATTTCCCTACCATCTACCTATTCGTTGCTAACCACTGCGCCACTGTGCCACCCAGTGTGTGTCTGTGTTACTGGGTGTCAGTGCATGTCTTTGTTACTTGGTGTCAGTGTGTGTTTGTGTTACTGGGTGTCAGTGTATGTCTTTGTAACTGGGTGTCAGTGTGTGTCTTTGTTACTTGGTGTAAGTGTGTGTCTGTGTTACTGGGTATCTGTGTATGTCTTTGTTACTTGGTGTCAGTGTATGTCTTTGTAACTGGATGTCAGTGTGTGTCTTTGTGACTTGGTGTCAGTGTATGTCTTTTTTACTTGGTGTCACTGTGTGTCTTTGTGACTTGGTGTCAGTGTATGTCTTTGTTACTGGGTGTCAGTGTGTGTCTTTGTGACTTGGTGTCAGTGTATGTCTTTGTAACTTGGTGTCAGTGTGTGTCTGTGTTACTGGGTATCAGTGTATGTCTTTGTTACTTGTTGTCAGTGTATGTCAAAATTACTTGGTGTAAGTGTGTGTCTGTGTTACTGGGTATCAGTGCATGTCTTTGTTACTTGGTGTCAGTGTATGTCTGTGTTACTTGGTGTAAGTGTGTGTCTGTGTTACTGGGTATCATTGTATGTCTTTGTGACTTGGTGTCAGTGTATGTCTTTGTTACTGGGTGTCAGTGTGTGTCTTTGTGACTTGGTGTCAGTGTATGTCTTGTTACTTGGTGTCAGTGTGTGTCTGTGTTACTGGGTATCAGTGTATGTCTTTGTAACTTGGTGTCAGTGTATGTCAAAATACTTGGTGTAAGTGTATGTCTTTGTTACTTGGTGTAATTGTCTGTCTTTGTTACTTGGTGTAATTGTATGTCTGTCTTACTGGGTGTCAGTGTGTGTCTGTGTTACTTGGTGTAAGTGTGTGTCTTTGTTACTTGGTGTCCGTGTGTGTCTGTGTTACTGGGTGTCAGTGTATGTCTTTGTTACTGGGTGTCAGTATATGTCTTTGTTACTTGGTGCAAGTGTGTGTCTGTGTTACTGGGTATCAGTGTCTGTCTTTGTGACTTGGTATCAGTGTCTGTCTTTGTTACTGGGTGTCAGTGTGTGTCTGTGTTCCTGGGTATCAGTGTATGTCTCTGTGACCTTGTGTCAGTGTATGTCTTTGTTACTTGGTGCAAGTGTGTGTCTTTGTTACTTGGTGTAAGTGTGTGTCTTTGTTACTTGGTGTAATTGTATGTCTTTGTTACTGGGTGTCAGTGTGTGTCTGTGTTACTGGGTATCAGTGTATGTCTTTGTGACTTGGTATCAGTGTATGTCTTTGTTACTGGGTGTCAGTCTGTGTCTGTGTTCCTGGGTATCAGTGTATGTCTCTGTGACTTGGTGTCAGTGTATGTCTTTGTTACTTGGTGCAAGTGTGTGTCTGTGATACTGGGTATCAGTGTATGTCTTTGTTACTTGGTGTCAGTGTGTGTCTGTGTTACTTGGTGTAAGTGTGTGTCTGTGTATCAGTGTATGTCTTTGTGACTTGGTGTCAGTGTATGTCTTTGTTACTGGGTGTCAGTGTGTATCTTTGTGACTGGGGGTCAGTGTGCTTTTCTAACTGGGTGTCAGTGTGTGTCTGTGTTACTGGGTATCAGTGTATGTCTTTGTTACTTGGTGTAAGCGTATCTCTTTGTTACTTGGTGTAAGTGTATGTCTGTGTTACTTTGTGTAAGTGTCTGTCTTTGTTACTTGGTGTAAGTGTCGTTCTTTGTTACTTGGTGTCAGTGTATGTCTGTGTTACTTGGTGTAAGCGTATGTCTTTGTTACTTGGTGTCAGTGTATGACTTTGTTACGTGGTGTAAGTGTGTTTCTGTGTTACTGGGTATCAGTGTCTGTCTTTGTTACTTGGTGTAAGTGTGTGTCTGTGTTACTGGGTATCAGTGTATGTGTTTGTTACTTGGTGTCAGTGTATGTCTGTGTTACTTGGTGTAAGTGTGTGTCTTTGTTACATGGTGTAAGTGTATGTCTTTGTTAGTTGGTGTCAGTGTGTGTCTTTGTTACTTGGTGTAAATGTGTGTCTGTGTTACTGGGTATCAGTGTATGTCTGTGTTACTGAATGTCAGTGTGTGTCTTTGTTACTTGGTGTAAGTGTATGTCTTCGTTACTTGGTGTCAGTGTGTGTTTGTCAGTGTATGTCTTTGTTACTTGGTGTCAGTGTGTGTCTGTCAGTGTATGTCTTTGTTACTTGGTGTCAGTGTGTGTCTGTTTGTGTTACTTGGTGTAAGTGTGTGTCTTCAGTTACTTGGTGTCCGTGTGTGTCTTTGTTACTGTGTACCAGTGTTTCTTTGTGTTACTGGGTGTCAGTGTGTGTTTGTTTGTGTTACTGGCTGTCAGTATTTAGTTTAGTTTAGAGATGCAACACTTAAACAGGCCCTTCGGCCCACCGAGTCTGTGCCGACCTTCAACCACCCATTTATTCTAACCCTACACTAATCCCGTATTCCTATCACATTTCCACCTGTCCCTATATATTTCCCGACCACCTACCTATACTAGGGGCAATTTATAATGGCCAATTAACCTAGCAACCTCCAGGTCTTTGGCATGTGGGATGAAACCGGAGCACCCGGAGGAAACCCACGCAGACACAGGGAGAAATTGCAAACTCCGCACAGGCAGTACCAAGAATCGAAACCGGGTCCCTGGAGCTGAGAGGCTGCAGTGCTAACCACTGTGCCAATGTGCCCCCCCCCCCCCACCCCACCAGTGAGTGCCTGTGTTACTGGGTATCAGTGTGTGTCTTTGTTAGTTGGTGTCAGTGTAGGTCTGTGTTACTTGGTGTCAGAGTGTTTGTTTGTGTTACTGGGTGTCAGTGTGTGTCTGTGTTACTTGGCATAAGTGTGTGTCTTTGTTACTTGGTGTCCATGTGTGTCTGTGTTACTGGGTGTCAGTGCATGTCTTTGTTACTGGGTGTCAGAGTATGTCTTTGTTACTTGGTGTAAGTGTGTGTCTGTGTTACTGGGTATCAGTGTCTGTCTTTGTTACTTGGTGTATGTTTGTGTCTGTGTTACTGGGTATCAGTGCATGTCTTTGTTACTTGGTGTCAGTGTATGTCTGTGTTACTTGGTGTCAGTGTGTGTCTGTGTTACTGGGTATCAGTGTATGTCTTTGTGACTTGGTGTCAATGTACGTCTTTGTTACTGGGTGTCAGTGTGTGTCTTTGTGACTTGGTGTCAGTGTATGTCTTTGTTACTTGGTTTCAGTGTGTGTCTGTGTTACTGGGTATCAGTGTATGTCTTTGTTACTTGGTGTCAGTGTATGTCAAAATACTTGGTATAAGTGTATGTCTTTGTTACTTGGTGTCAGTGTATGTCAAAATACTTGGAGTAAGTCTTTATTACTTGGTGTAATTGTCTGTCTTTGTTACTTGGTGTCAGTGTATGGCTGTGTTACTGGGTGTCAGTGAGTGTCTGTGTTACTTGGTGTAAGTGTGTGTCTTTGTTACTTGGTGTCCGTGTGTGTCTGTGTTACTGGGTGTCAGTGTATGTCCTTGTTACTGGGTTTCAGTGTACGTCTTTGTTAATTGGTGTAAGTGTGTGTCTTTGTTACTTGGTGTCCGTGTGTGTCTGTGTTACTGGGTGTCAGTGTATGTCCTTGTTACTGGGTTTCAGTGTACGTCTTTGTTAATTGGTGTAAGTGTGTGTCTGTGTTACTGGGTATCAGTGCATGTCTTTGTGACTTGGCGTCAGTGTGTGTCTTTGTTACTGGGTGTCAGTGTGTGTCTTTGTGACTTGGTGTCAGTGTGTTTCTGTGTTACTGGGTATCAGTGTATGTCTTTGTTACTTGCTGTCAGTGTATGTCTGTGTTACTTGGTGTAAGTGTGTGTCTTTGTTACTTTGTGTAAGTGTATGACTTTGTTACTTGGTGTCAGTGTATGTCTGTGTTACTTGGTGTAAGTGTATGTCTTTGTTACTTGGTGTCAGTGTATGTCTGTGTTACTTGGTGTAAGTGTGTGTCTTTGTTACTTGGTGTAATTGTCTGTCTTTGTTACTTGTTGTCAGTGTATGTCTGTGTTACTTGGTGTAAGTGTATATCTTTGTTACTTGGTGTCGGTGTATGTCTTTGTTACTTGGTGTCAGTGTGTGTCTGTGTTACTGGGTATCAGTGTATGTCTTTGTGACATGGCGTCAGTGTATGTCTTTGTTACTGGGCGTCAGTGTGTGTCTTTGTGACTTGGTGTCAGTGTATGACTTTGTTACTTGGTGTAAGTGTGTGTCTGTGTTACTGGGTATCAGTGTATGTCTTTGTTACTTGCTGTCAGTGTATGTCAAAATACTTGTTGTAAGTGTATGTCTTTGTTACTTGGTGTAATTGTCTATCTTTGTTACTTGGTGTCGGTGAATGTCTGTGTTACTTGGTGTAAGTGTGTGTCTTTGTTACTTGGTGTAAGTGCATGTCTTTGTTACTTGGTGTCAGTGCATGTCTTTGTTACTTGGTGTCAGTGTATGTCTGTGTTACTTGGTGCAAGTGTGTGTCTTTGTTACTTGGTGTAAGTGTGTGTCTTTGTTACTTGGTGTAAGTGTATGTCTTTGTTCCTGTGTATCAGTGTGTGTTACTGGGTGTCAGTGAGTGTCTGTGACACTAGGTGTCAGTATTTAGTTTAGTTTACAGATACAACACTGAAAAAGGCCCTTCGGCCCACCGAGTCTGCGCCGACCATCAACCACCCACTTATACTAATGCTACACGAATCCTATATTCTATATATTCTAACGCGGTGTCAGTGTGTGTATGACTGGGTGTAAGTGTGTGTCTGTGTTACTGGGAGTCAGTGTGTGTCTGTCAGTGTATGTCTTTGTTACTTGGTGTCAGTGTGTGTCTGTTTGTGTTACTTGGTGTAAGTGTGTGTCTTTAGTTACTTGGTGGCCGTGTGTGTCTGTCAGAGTATGGCTTTGTTACTTGGTGTCAGTGTGTGTCTTCGTTACTTGGTGTCAGTGTGTGTCTGTCAGTGTATGTCTTTGTGACTTGGTGTCAGTGTGTGTCTGTTCGTGTAAGTGTGTGTCTTTAGTTACTTGGTGTCCGTGTGTGTCTTTGTTACTGTGTACCAGTGATTCTCTGTGTTACTGGGTGTCAGTGTGTGTTTGTTTGTGTTACTGGGTGTCAGTAATTAGTTTAGTTTAGAGATAAAGCACATAAACAGGCCGTTCGGCCCACCGAGTCTGTGCCGACCATCAACCACCCAATTTTACTAATCCTGCTACCCTATCACATCCCCACCTGTCCCTGTATATTTCCCTACCATCTACCTATTCGTTGCTAACCACTGCGCCACTGTGCCACCCAGTGTGTGTCTGTGTTACTGGGTGTCAGTGCATGTCTTTGTTACTTGGTGTCAGTGTGTGTTTGTGTTACTGGGTGTCAGTGTATGTCTTTGTAACTGGGTGTCAGTGTGTGTCTTTGTTACTTGGTGTCAGTGTATGTCTTTTTTACTTGGTGTCACTGTGTGTCTTTGTGACTTGGTGTCAGTGCATGTCTTTGTTACTGGGTGTCAGTGTGTGTCTTTGTGACTTGGTGTCAGTGTATGTCTTTGTAACTTGGTGTCAGTGTGTGTCTGTGTTACTGGGTATCAGTGTATGTCTTTGTTACTTGTTGTCAGTGTATGTCAAAGTTACTTGGTGTAAGTGTGTGTCTGTGTTACTGGGTATCAGTGCATGTCTTTGTTACTTGGTGTCAGTGTATGTCTGTGTTACTTGGTGTAAGTGTGTGTCTGTGTTACTGGGTATCATTGTATGTCTTTGTGACTTGGTGTCAGTGTATGTCTTTGTTACTGGGTGTCAGTGTGTGTCTTTGTGACTTGGTGTCAGTGTATGTCTTGTTACTTGGTGTCAGTGTGTGTCTGTGTTACTGGGTATCAGTGTATGTCTTTGTTACTTGGTGTCAGTGTATGTCAAAATACTTGGTGTAAGTGTATGTCTTTGTTACTTGGTGTAATTGTCTGTCTTTGTTACTTGGTGTAATTGTATGTCTGTCTTACTGGGTGTCCGTGTGTGTCTGTGTTACTGGGTGTCATTGTATGTCTTTGTTACTGGGTGTCAGTATATGTCTTTGTTACTTGGTGCAAGTGTGTGTCTGTGTTACTGGGTATCAGTGTCTGTCTTTGTTACTTGGTGTAAGTGTGCGTCTGTGTTACTGGGTATCAGTGCATGTCTTTGTGACTTGGCGTCAGTGTATGTCTTTGTTACTGGGTGTCAGTGTGTGTCTTTGTGACTTGGTGTCGGTGTATGTCTGTGTTACTTGGTGTAAGTGTGTGTCTGTGTGACTGGGTATCAGTGTATGTCTTTGTTACTTGCTGTCAGTGTATGTCAAAACCCTTGTTGTAAGTGTATGTCTTTGTTACTTGGTGTAATTGTCTATCTTTGTTACTTGGTGTCGGTGAATGTCTGTGTTACTTGGTGTAAGTGTGTGTCTTTGTTACTTGGTGTAAGTGCATGTCTTTGTTACTTGGTGTCAGTGCATGTCTTTGTTACTTGGTGTCAGTGTATGTCTGTGTTACTTGGTGCAAGTGTGTGTCTTTGTAACTTGGTGTCAGTGTCTGTCTTTGTTACTTGGTGTAAGTGTATGTCTTTGTTCCTGTGTATCAGTGTGTGTTACTGGGTGTCAGTGAGTGTCTGTGACACTAGGTGTCAGTATTTAGTTTAGTTTACAGATACAGCACTGAAAAAGGCCCTTCGGCCCACCGAGTCTGCGCCGACCATCAACCACCCACTTATACTAATGCTACTCGAATCCTATATTCCAATAACATCCATACCGGTCCCTATATATTTCCCTGCCACCTACCTATGCGAGGGGCAATTTATAATGGCCAATTAACCTACCAGCCTGCAAGTCTTTGGCATGTGGGAGGAAACCGGAGCACCCGGAGGAAACCCACGCAGACACAGGGAGAACTTGCAAACTCCGCACAGGCAGTACCCAGAATCGAACCCGGTTCCCTGGAGCTGTGAGGCTGTGGTGCTAACCACTGCGCCAATGTGCCCCCCCATTGTGTGCCTGTGCTACTGGGTATCAGTGTATGTCTTTGTTACTTGGTGTCAGTGTATGTCTTTGTTACTTGGTGTAAGTGTGTGTCTTTGTTACTTGGTGTAATTGTATGTCTTTGTTACTGGGTGTCAGTGTGTGTCTGTGTTACTGGGTATCTGTGTATGTCTTTGTGACTTGGTATCAGTGTATGTCTTTGTTACTGGGTGTCAGTGTGTGTCTGTGTTCCTGGGTATCAGTGTATGTCTCTGTGACTTGGTGTCAGTGTATGTCTTTGTTACTTGGTGCAAGTGTGTGTCTGTGTTACTTGGTGTAAGTGTGTGTCTTTGTTACTTGGTGTAATTGTATGTCTTTGTTACTGGGTGTCAGTGTGTGTCTGTGTTACTGGGTATCTGTGTATGTCTTTGTGACTTCCTATCAGTGTATGTCTTTGTTACTGGGTGTCAGAGTGTGTCTGTGTTACTGGGTATCAGTGTATGTCTTTGTGACTTGGTATCAGTGTATGTCTTTGTTACTGGGTGTCAGTGTGTGTCTGTGTTCCTGGGTATCAGTGTATGTCTCTGTGACTTGGTGTCAGTGTATGTCTTTGTTACTTGGTGCAAGTGTGTGTCTGTGATACTGGGTATCAGTGTATGTCTTTGTTACTTGGTGTCAGTGTGTGTCTGTGTTACTTGGTGTAAGTGTGTGTCTGTGTTTCAGTGTATGTCTTTGTGACTTGGTGTCAGTGTATGTCTTTGTTACTGGGTGTCAGTGTGTATCTTTGTGACTTGGTGTCATTGTATGACTGTGTTACTGGGGGTCAGTGTGTGTCTGTGTCACTGGGGGTCAGTGTATGTCTTTGTTACTTGGTGTAAGCGTATCTCTTTGTTACTTGGTGTCAGTGTATGTCTGTGTTACTTGGTGTAAGTGTGTGTCAGTGTTACTTTGTGTAAGTGTATGTCTTTGTTACTTGTTGTCAGTGTATGTCTGTGTTACTTGGTGTAAGTGTATGTCTTTGTTACTTGGTGTCAGTGTATGTCTGTGTTACTTGGTGTAAGTGTGTGTCTTTGTTACTTGGTGTAATTGTCTGTCTTTGTTACTTGGTGTCAGTGTATTTCTGTGTTACTTGGTGTAAGTGTATATCTTTGTTACTTGGTGTCGGTGTATGTCTTTGTTACTTGGTGTCAGTGTGTGTCTGTGTTACTGGGCGTCAGTGTATGTCTTTGTGCCATGGCGTCAGTGTATGCCTTTGTTACTGGGCGTCAGTGTGTGTCTTTGTGACTTGGTGTCAGTGTATGACTTTGTTACTTGGTGTAAGTGTGTGTCTGTGTTACTGGGTATCAGTGTATGTCTTTGTTACTTGCTGTCAGTGTACGTCAAAATACTTGTTGTAAGTGTATGTCTTTGTTACTTGGTGTAATTGTCTATCTTTGTTACTTGGTGTCGGTGAATGTCTGTGTTACTTGGTGTAAGTGTGTGTCTTTGTTACTTGGTGTAAGTGCATGTCTTTGTTACTTGGTGTCAGTGCATGTCTTTGTTACTTGGTGTCAGTGTATGTCTGTGTTACTTGGTGTAAGTGTGTGTCTTTGTTACTTGGTGTAAGTGTATGTCTTTGTTCCTGTGTATCAGTGTGTGTAACTGGGTGTCAGTGAGTGTCTGTGACACTAGGTGTCAGTATTTAGTTTAGTTTACAGATACAGCACTGAAAAAGGCCCTTCGGCCCACCGAGTCTGCGCCGACCATCAACCACCCACTTATACTAATGCTACACGAATCCTATATTCTATATATTCTAACTGGGTGTCAGTGTGTGTGTGACTGGGTGTAAGTGTGTGTCTGTGTTACTGGGGGTCAGTGTGTGTCTGTCAGTGTATGTCTTTGTTACTTGGTGTCAGTGTGTGTCTGTTTGTGTTACTTGGTGTAAGTGTGTGTCTTTAGTTACTTGGTGGCCGTGTGTGTCTGTCAGAGTATGTCTTTGTTACTTGGTGTCAGTGTGTGTCTTCGTTACTTGGTGTCAGTGTGTGTCTGTCAGTGTATGTCTTTGTGACTTGGTGTCAGTGTGTGTCTGTTCGTGTAACTGTGTGTCTTTAGTTACTTGGTGTCCGTGTGTGTCTTTGATACTATGTACCAGTGATTCTCTGTGTTACTGGGTGTCAGTGTGTGTTTGTTTGTGTTACTGGGTGTCAGTATTTAGTTTAGTTTAGAGATAAAGCACTTAAACAGGCCGTTCGGCCC
Source organism: Heterodontus francisci (assembly GCF_036365525.1). Lineage (NCBI taxonomy): Eukaryota > Metazoa > Chordata > Chondrichthyes > Heterodontiformes > Heterodontidae > Heterodontus > Heterodontus francisci. The sequence continues at coordinate 337,145 of NW_027140239.1, forward strand.
ACCGAGTCTGTGCCGACCATCAACCACCCAATTTTACTAATCCTGCTCCCCTATCACATCCCCACCTGTCCCTGTATATTTCCCTACCATCTACCTATTCGTTGCTAACCACTGCGCCACTGTGCCGCCCAGTGTGTGTCTGTGTTACTGGGTGTCAGTGCATGTCTTTGTTACTTGGTGTCAGTGTGTGTTTGTGTTACTGGGTGTCAGTGTATGTCTTTGTAACTGGGTGTCAGTGTGTGTCTTTGTTACTTGGTGTAAGTGTGTGTCTGTGTTACTGGGTATCTGTGTATGTCTTTGTTACTTGGTGTCAGTGTATGTCTTTGTGACTGGATGTCAATGTGTGTCTTTGTGACTTGGTGTCAGTGTATGTCTTTTTTACTTGGTGTCACTGTGTGTCTTTGTGACTTGGTGTCAGTGTATGTCTTTGTTACTGGGTGTCAGTGTATGTCTTTGTGACTTGGTGTCAGTGTATGTCTTTGTAACTTAGTGTCAGTGTGTGTCTGTGTTACTGGGTATCAGTGTATGTCTTTGTTACTTGTTGTCAGTGTATGTCAGAATTACTTGGTGTAAATGTGTGTCTGTGTTACTGGGTATCAGTGTCTGTCTTTGTTACTTGGTGTAAGTGTGTGTCTGTGTTACTGGGTATCAGTGCATGTCTTTGTTAGTTGGTGTCAGTGTATGTCTGTGTTACTTGGTGTAAGTGTGTGTCTGTGTTACTGGGTATCATTGTATGTCTTTGTGACTTGGTGTCAGTGTATGTCTTTGTTACTGGGTGTCAGTGTGTGTCTTTGTGACTTGGTGTCAGTGTATGTCTTGTTGCTTGGTGTCAGTGTGTGTCTGTGTTACTGGGTATCAGTGTATGTCTTTGTTACTTGGTGTCAGTGTATGTCAAAATACTTGGTGTAAGTGTATGTCTTTGTTACTTGGTGTAATTGTCTGTCTTTGTTACTTGGTGTAATTGTATGTCTGTGTTACTGGGTGTCAGTGTATTTCTGTGTTACTTGGTGTAAGTGTGTGTCTTTGTTACTTGGTGTCCGTGTGTGTCTGTGTTACTGGGTGTCAGTGTATGTCTTTGTTACTGGGTGTCAGTGTATGTCTTTGTTACTTGGTGCAAGTGTGTGTCTGTGTTACTGGGTATCAGTGTCTGTCTTTGTTACTTGGTGTAAGTGTGCGTCTGTGTTACTGGGTATCAGTGCATGTCTTTGTGACTTGGCGTCAGTGTATGTCTTTGTTACTGGGTGTCAGTGTGTGTCTTTGTGACTTGGTGTCGGTGTATGTCTGTGTTACTTGGTGTAAGTGTGTGCCTGTGTTACTGGGTATCAGTGTATGTCTTTGTGACATGGCGTCAGTGTATGCCTTTGTTACTGGGCGTCAGTATGTGTCTTTGTGACTTGGTGTCAGTGTATGACTTTGTTACTTGGTGTAAGTGTGTGTCTGTGTTACTGGGTATCAGTGTATGTCTTTGTTACTTGCTGTCAGTGTATGTCAAAATACTTGTTGTAAGTGTATGTCTTTGTTACTTGGTGTAATTGTCTATCTTTGTTAGTTGGTGTCGGTGAATGTCTGTGTTACTTGGAGTAAGTGTGTGTCTTTGTTACTTGGTGTCAGTGCATGTCTTTGATACTTTTTTTTTTTCTTTTTTTTTTTTCTTTTGGGCCTCCTTGTCTCGAGAGACAATGGATACGCGCCTGGAGGTGGTCAGTGGTTTGTGAAGCAGCGCCTGGAGTGGCTATAAAGCGCCTGGAGTGGCTATAAAGGCCAATTCTGGAGTGACAGGCTCTTCCACAGGTGCTGCAGAGAAATTTGTTTGTTGGGGCTGTTGCACAGTTGGCTCTCCCCTTGCGCCTCTGTCTTTTTTCCTGCCAACTACTAAGTCTCTTCGACTCGCCACAATTTAGCCCTGTCTTTATGGCTGCCCGCCAGCTCTGGCGAATGCTGGCAACTGACTCCCACGACTTGTGATCAATGTCACACGATTTCATGTCGCGTTTGCAGACGTCTTTATAACGGAGACATGGACGGCCGGTGGGTCTGATACCAGTGGCGAGCTCGCTGTACAATGTGTCTTTGGGGATCCTGCCATCTTCCATGCGGCTCACATGGCCAAGCCATCTCAAGCGCCGCTGACTCAGTAGTGTGTATAAGCTGGGGGTGTTGGCCGCTTCAAGGACTTCTGTGTTGGAGATATAGTCCTGCCACCTGATGCCAAGTATTCTCCGAAGGCAGCGAAGATGGAATGAATTGAGACGTCGCTCTTGGCTGGCATACGTTGTCCAGGCCTCGCTGCCGTAGAGCAAGGTACTGAGGACACAGGCCTGATACACTCGGACTTTTGTGTTCCGTGTCAGTGCGCCATTTTCCCACACTCTCTTGGCCAGTCTGAACATAGCAGTGGAAGCCTTACCCATGCGCTTGTTGATTTCTGCATCTAGAGACAGGTTACTGGTGATAGTTGAGCCTAGGTAGGTGAACTCTTGAACCACTTCCAGAGCGTGGTCGCCAATATTGATGGATGGAGCATTTCTGACATCCGGCCCCATGATGTTCGTTTTCTTGAGGCTGATGGTTAGGCCAAATTCATTGCAGGCAGACGCAAACCTGTCGATGAGACTCTGCAGGCATTCTTCAGTGTGAGATGTTAAAGCAGCATCGTCAGCAAAGAGGAGTTCTCTGATGAGGACTTTCCGTACTTTGGACTTCGCTCTTAGACGGGCAAGGTTGAACAACCTGCCCCCTGATCTTGTGTGGAGGAAAATTCCTTCTTCAGAGGATTTGAACGCATGTGAAAGCAGCAGGGAGAAGAAAATCCCAAAAAGTGTGGGTGCGAGAACACAGCCCTGTTTCACACCACTCAGGATAGGAAAGGGCTCTGATGAGGAGCCACCATGTTGAATTGTGCCTTTCATATTGTCATGGAATGAGGTGATGATACTTAGTAGCTTTGGTGGACATCCGATCTTTTCTAGTAGTCTGAAGAGACCACGTCTGCTGACGAGGTCAAAGGCTTTGGTGAGATCAATGAAAGCAATGTAGAGGGGCATCTGTTGTTCACGGCATTTCTCCTGTATCTGACGAAGGGAGAACAGCATGTCAATAGTCGATCTCTCTGCACGAAAGCCACACTGTGCCTCAGGGTAGACGCGCTCGGCCAGCTTCTGGAGCCTGTTCAGAGCGACTCGAGCAAAGACTTTCCCCACTATGCTGAGCAGGGAGATTCCACGGTAGTTGTTGCAGTCACCGCGGTCACCTTTGTTTTTATAGAGGGTGATGATGTTGGCATCGCGCATGTCCTGGGGTACTGCTCCCTCGTCCCAGCACAGGCATAGCAGTTCATGTAGTGCTGAGAGTATAGCAGGCTTGGCACTCTTGATTATTTCAGGGGTAATGCTGTCCTTCCCAGGGGCTTTTCCGCTGGCTAGGGAATCAATGGCATCACTGAGTTCCGATTTGGTTGGCTGTATGTCCAGCTCATCCATGACTGGTAGAGGCTGGGCTGCATTGAGGGCAGTCTCAGTGACAGCATTCTCCCTGGAGTACAGTTCTAGGTAGTGCTCAACCCAGCGGTCCATCTGTTTGCGTTGGTCAGTGATTATGTCCCCCGATTTAGATTTGAGGGGGGTGATCTTCTTGATGGTTGGTCCAAGAGCTCTCTTCATGCCATCATACATTCCTCTGATGTTTCCGGTGTCTGAGGGCCGCTGAATATGACTGCATAGGTGTTGCCAATAGTCGTTTGCGCAACGCCTAGCTGTTCTTTGTGCAGTACTTCTGGCTGCTTTAAGTGCTGCGGATGTTAAATCGCTGGGGGCTTTCTTGTAGTTCAAAAGTGCAATGCGCTTAGCGGCTATGACAGGTTCCAGCTCTTCATTATGAGATTGAAACCAGTCTGCATTTCTCTTCGCACTTTTGCCGTAGGTGGTCAAAGCTGACTCATAGATGGCGTCTCTGATGTGGGCCCACTTGGTCTCAGCATCCCCTGTGGGAGTGTTTTGAAGGGCTGTTACAAGTGAATTTAGAAATTTTTGTAACAGCTGTGGGTGAGAAATTCTGCTCGTGTTGATGCGCGGGTGGCCCTTCTGCTTGGAATGATGCAACTTCTTTGGTCTGAGTCTAACCTTGCTGCACACCAGGGAGTGGTCGGTGTCGCAGTCCGCACTGTGGAAGCTGCGTGTGATTTGAACACTGTTTAAGGCGGCTCGCCTTGTGACAATGAGGTCTAGCTGGTGCCAACGACGTGATCTTGGGTGCCTCCATGAAACCTGGTGACAGGGTTTAGTGTGAAAGAACGAGTTGGTGATGCAGAGGTTATGATAGGTACACAACTCAAGCAGTCTCTGCCCGTTCTCATTCATCCTTCCAACGCCATAGCGCCCAAGGCAGGAGGGCCATGAGTCATGGTCGGCCCCAACCCTGGCATTAAAGTCCCCCAGCAGGAATAGGTGTTCGGTGTTGGGGATGCTGCTAATGATGTTATGGAGTTGTTCATAGAACTGGTCTTTAGCTTCAGGTGCGGAACAGAGTGTTGGAGCATAGATGCTGAGTAGGTGTACTGGACCAGAGGTGGTGAGCAGTCGGATGGACAGTATGCGTTCCGAGCCATTTGAGGGAGGCTCTATCATGCTGAGCAAGGAGTTTCTGATGCCGAAGCCCACTCCATGCTGTCTTGGTTCTTCAGGATCCCTGCCCTGCCAGAAGAAGGTGTAGTCTTGCTCTGCTAGAGAGCCACTCGCGGGGAGGCGAGTCTCCTGAAGTGCTGCAATGTCCACATTGAGTCTACTGAGCTCGTTGTTAATGATGGCGGTCTTCCGAGAATCGTTGATTTGTGTAAGGTCTTCCGACAGGCCAGGACACATAGTTCTGACGTTCCAGCTTGCAAAGCGAAGGGCTGGTACCTTCTTTCCTTTTTTCATGTTGTTTGGTGCGGTGTATCAGTCCACCTTTCGGGCAATGACCCTGAGCTCCAAGCACCCATTGAAGCAGGCAGACTGTGGCGGGACAGAACCTTATTGACCGGGGGCTGCCCGGTTTGAGGCGGGCGGTAGCTGTCCAGTGAGGTGCAATGACCTCTCCCACCGACAAAGGCAACCCGTGGCGCCCAGTTTCTACGCCAATTTATCTGGACTTATAACCCGTAACTGCTGCCTTCCGTGTTGTTTCAGTCGCTGTGAGGCAACTATGGAGTGACCTCTCCATGGCGCATGCCTAGGCAAATTTATAGAGGTTGAGAGTTGCCCAGTCGTCAAAACCCCCCTCTCGGCCTTTCTGGTGGGGTCCAAAGGAGTGCAGGACACGACGTTTGGCACCAGTATGGCTGCAGGAACTGCCGGAAACATGCCAAAGGTGACACATGACCACCTACGGGGTTCCGCTCCGGATTTTCTGTTAGGGTTTACTCCCTTAGCCTTGGTCTCTCCCGAGACGCCCACAAGGCAGTGGGGTTGTTGGGGCCCCTACACAGGTGTAGGATGGTGCCGGTGGGAGGAGGGGATGCAAGGGGGAGGGGTAGAGGGAGGGGGTGGGGGGGGTGCAGGGGAAGGGGGTGCTGGGTGAAGATGGTGCGAGGGGGGGCGGGCTGGGACGGGGTTGTGAGGGGGTGAGCTGAGAGGGTGGAGCAGGGAAGGGGACGGGGGTGGGGGGGGTTGAAGGGGGGTAAAGGGGGGGAGGGGGGGTGGAATCTGGTGCAGGTAATAAGCCATTTCCTCAGTGCCCACCATCGACGTCCGGAAAGCTCATCCACGTCCTTCGGGAGGTGAAGCATCATTTGGCAGACTTAGAGGTGATTACATTTGCTAAGGGTTTTTTTTTTGCAGTGGTTTAAATAAAGGCATGCAGCATTGCTGACAGTGCGCTGCAGATGCTCTCCGAGCCATCTCCCGCGGGCGCTTTGAAGTTGCGGCCGGGGGGGCCGTTCGTGGATGTTTTGGGTGTTCGGGGCACCTTTTCACAGGACTTCTCTCGGGTCCCGCAGCTCCTTCTTCACCTGAATGGACTTACCGCATGCCGTGGCTGCAGACACTCTGGACTGTGAAGACAGCAGGATCGGAGATTGAAGTATCGGCAGCTGTTCTCGTCAGTTTCATCCGGATCAATTTCATTGAGAAAACAAAGAGCAGGTGTGGCTGGGGGAGGGCAGTGGGCCCAGGTAACATACACTAAACTAACTGTTAACTTTTAGATAGGGCTAAAATGAACTGATTTAAAGAGCCAGGGGAATTTAAACAGTTTAAGAGGGCAGATTGGGGGAGAAAACGTTAGGGATGGGAGCAGATGGCCATGGATAGAGTTGAACAGCAAGGGAGCTTCCTAGGGAGCTTCCAGCCCAGGAGCCATCTTGTTACTTGGTGTCAGTGTATGTCTGTGTTACTTGGTGCAAGTGTGTGTCTTTGTTACTTGGTGTAAGTGTGTGTCTTTGTTACTTGGTGTAAGTGTATGTCTTTGTTCCTGTGTATCAGTGTGTGTTACTGGGTGTCAGTGAGTGTCTGAGACACTAGGTGTCAGTATTTAGTTTAGTTTACAGATACAGCACTGAAAAAGGCCCTTCGGCCCACCGAGTCTGCGCCGACCATCAACCACCCACTTATACTAATGCTACTCGAATCCTATATTCCAATAACATCCATACCGGTCCCTATATATTTCCCTGCCACATACCTATGCGAGGGGCAATTTATAATGGCCAATTAACCTACCAGCCAGCAAGTCTTTGGCATGTGGGAGGAAACCGGAGCACCCGGAGGAAACCCACGCAGACACAGGGAGAACTTGCAAACTCCGCACAGGCAGTACCCAGAATCGAACCCGGTTCCCTGGAGCTGTGAGGCTGCGGTGCTAACCACTGCGCCAATGTGCCCCCCCATTGTGTGCCTGTGCTACTGGGTATCAGTGCATGTCTTTGTTACTTGGTGTCAGTGCATGTCTGTGTTACTTGGTGTAAGTGTGTGTCTGTGTTACTGAGTGTCAGTGTGTGTCTGTGTTACTTGGTGTAAGTGTGTGTCTTTGTTACTTGGTGTCTGTGTATGTCTTTGTTACTTGGTGTAAGTGTGTGTCTTTGTTACTTGGTGTCTGTGTGTGTCTTTGTTACTTGGTGTCAGTGTATGTCAAAGTACTTGGTGTAAGTGTATCTATTTGTTACTTGGTGCAATTGTATGTCTTTGTTACTTGGTGTCAGTGTATGTCTTTGTTACTTGGTGTCAGTGTGTGTCTGTGTTACTGGGTATCAGTGTATGTCTTTGTGACTTGGTATCAGTGTATGTCTTTGTCACTTGGTGTCAGTGTATGTCTTTGTTTCTGGTTGTCAGTGTGTGTCTTTGTGACTTGGTATCAGTGTATGTCTTTGTTACTGGGTGTCAGTGTGTGTCTGTGTTACTTGGTGTAAGTGTGTGTCTTTGTTACTTGGTGTAAGTGTGTGTCTTTGTTACTTGGTGTAATTGTATGTCTTTGTTACTGGGTGTCAGTGTGTGTCTGTGTTACTGGGTATCTGTGTATGTCTTTGTGACTTGGTATCAGTGTCTGTCTTTGTTACTGGGTGTCAGTGTGTGTCTGTGTTCCTGGGTATCAGTGTATGTCTCTGTGACTTGGTGTCAGTGTATGTCTTTGTTACTTGGTGCAAGTGTGTGTCTGTGATACTGGGTATCAGTGTATGTCTTTGTTACTTGGTGTCAGTGTGTGTCTGTGTTACTTGGTGTAAGTGTGTGTCTGTGTATCAGTGTATGTCTTTGTGACTTGGTGTCAGTGTATGTCTTTGTTACTGGGTGTCAGTGTGTATCTTTGTGACTGGGGGTCAGTGTGCTTTTCTAACTGGGTGTCAGTGTGTGTCTGTGTTACTGGGTATCAGTGTATGTCTTTGTTACTTGGTGTAAGCGTATCTCTTTGTTACTTGGTGTCAGTGTATGTCTGTGTTACTTGGTGTAAGTGTATGTCTTTGTTACTTGGTGTCAGTGTATGTCTTTGTTACTGGGTGTCAGTGTCTGTCTTTGTGACTTGGTGTCAGTGTATGTCTTTGTTACTTGGTGTCAGTGTATGTCTTTGTTACTTGGTGTCAGTGTTTGTCTTTGTTACTGGGTGTAAATGTCTGTCTTTGTGACTTGGTGTCAGTGCATATCTTTGTAACTTGATGTAAGTGTGTGTCTGTGTTACTTGGTGTAAGTGTGTGTCTGTGTTCCTTGGTATCAGTGTATGTCTTTGTTACTTGGTGTCAGTGTATGACTGTGTTACTTGGTGTCAGTGTATGCCTTTGTTACTTTGTGTCAGTGTGTGTCTTTGTTCCTGTGTATCGGTGTGTGTTACTGGGTGTCAGTGAGTGTCTGTGACACTAGGTGTCAGTATTTAGTTAATTTACAGATACAGCACTGAAAAAGGCCCTTCGGCCCACCGAGTCTGCGCCGACCATCAACCACCCACTTATACTAATGCTACTCGAATCCTATATTCCAATAACATCCATACCGGTCCGTATATATATTTCCCTGCCACATACCTATGCGAGGGGCAATTTATAATGGCCAATTAACCTACCAGCCTGCAAGTCTTTGGCATGTGGGAGGAAACCGGAGCACCCGGAGGAAACCCACGCAGACACAGGGAGAACTTGCAAACTCCGCACAGGCAGTACCCAGAATCGAACCCGGTTCCCTGGAGCTGTGAGGCTGCGGTGCTAACCACTGCGCCAATGTGCCCCCCCCCCCCCATTGTGTGCCTGTGCTACTGGGTATCAGTGCATGTCTTTGTTACTTGGTGTCAGTGCATGTCTGTGTTACTTGGTGTAAGTGTGTGTCTGTGTTACTGAGTGTCAGTGTGTGTCTGTGTTACTTGGTGTAAGTGTGTGTCTTTGTTACTTGGTGTCTGTGTATGTCTTTGTTACTTGGTGTAAGTGTGTGTCTTTGTTACTTGGTGTCTGTGTGTGTCTTTGTTACTTGGTGTCAGTGTATGTCAAAGTACTTGGTGTAAGTGTATCTATTTGTTACTTGGAGTAATTGTATGTCTTTGTTACTTGGTGTCAGTGTATGTCTTTGTTACTTGGTGTCAGTGTGTGTCTGTGTTACTGGGTATCAGTGTATGTCTTTGTGACTTGGTATCAGTGTATGTCTTTGTCACTTGGTGTCAGTGTATGTCTTTGTTTCTGGTTGTCAGTGTGTGTCTTTGTGACTTGGTATCAGTGTATGTCTTTGTTACTGGGTGTCAGTGTGTGTCTGTGTTACTTGGTGTAAGTGTGTGTCTTTGTTACTTGGTGTAAGTGTGTGTCTTTGTTACTTGGTGTAATTGTATGTCTTTGTTACTGGGTGTCAGTGTGTGTCTGTGTTACTGGGTATCTGTGTATGTCTTTGTGACTTGGTATCAGTGTCTGTCTTTGTTACTGGGTGTCAGTGTGTGTCTGTGTTCCTGGGTATCAGTGTATGTCTCTGTGACTTGGTGTCAGTGTATGTCTTTGTTACTTGGTGCAAGTGTGTGTCTTTGTTACTTGGTGTAAGTGTGTGTCTTTGTTACTTGGTGTAATTGTATGTCTTTGTTACTGGGTGTCAGTGTGTGTCTGTGTTACTGGGTATCAGTGTATGTCTTTGTGACTTGGTGTCAGTGTATGTCTTTGTTACTTGGTGCAAGTGTGTGTCTTTGTTACTTGGTGTAAGTGTGTGTCTTTGTTACTTGGTGTAATTGTATGTCTTTGTTACTGGGTGTCAGTGTGTGTCTGTGTTACTGGGTATCAGTGTATGTCTTTGTGACTTGGTATCAGTGTATGTCTTTGTTACTAGGTGCAAGTGTGTGTCTGTGATACTGGGTATCAGTGTATGTCTTTGTTACTTGGTGTCAGTGTGTGTCTGTGTTACTTGGTGTAAGTGTGTGTCTGTGTATCAGTGTATGTCTTTGTGACTTGGTGTCAGTGTATGTCTTTGTTACTGGGTGTCAGTGTGTATCTTTGTGACTGGGGGTCAGTGTGCTTTTCTAACTGGGTGTCAGTGTGTGTCTGTGTTACTGGGTATCAGTGTATGTCTTTGTTACTTGGTGTAAGCGTATCTCTTTGTTACTTGGTGTCAGTGTATGTCTGTGTTACTTGGTGTAAGTGTATGTCTTTGTTACTGGGTGTCAGTGTCTGTCTTTGTGACTTGGTGTCAGTGTATGTCTTTGTTACTTGGTGTCAGTGTATGTCTTTGTTACTTGGTGTGAGTGTGTGTCTGTGTTACTTGGTGTCAGTGTATGTCTTTGTTATTGGGTGTCAGTGTCTTTCTTTGTGACTTGGTGTCAGTGTATGTCTTTGTTACTTGGTGTCAGTGTATGTCTTTGTTACTTGGTGTCAGTGTGTATCTTTGTGACTGGGGGTCAGTGTGCTTTTCTAACTGGGTGTCAGTGTGTGTCTTTGTGACTTGGTGTCAGTGTATGTCTTTGTTACTTGGTGTCAGTGAATGTCTTTGTTACTTGGTGTGAGTGTGTGTCTGTGTTACTGGCTATCAGTGCATGTCTTTGTTACTTGGTTTCAGTGTATGACATTGTCACTTGGTGTCAGTGTATGTCTTTGTTACTGGGTGTCAGTGTATGTCTTTGTGACTTGGTGTCAGTGTCTGTGTTCGTTACTTGGTGTCAGTGTTTGTCTTTGTTACTGGGTGTAAATGTCTGTCTTTGTGACTTGGTGTCAGTGCATATCTTTGTTACTTGATGTAAGTGTGTGTCTGTGTTACCTGGTGTAAGTGTGTGTCTGTGTTCCTTGGTATCAGTGCATATCTTTGTTACTTGATGTAAGTGTGTGTCTGTGTTACCTGGTGTAAGTGTGTGTCTGTGTTCCTTGGTATCAGTGTATGTCTTTGTTACTTGGTGTCAGTGCATGACTGTGTTACTTGGTGTCAGTGTATGCCTTTGTTACTTGGTGTCAGTGTATGTCTTTGTGACTTGGTGTCAGTGTCTGTCTTCGTTACTTGGTGTCAGTGTATGTCTGTGTTAGTTGGTGTAAGTGTGTGTCTGTGTTACTGGGTATCAGTGTATGTCTGTGTTACTTGGTGGAAGTGTGTGTCTTTGTTACTGGGTGTCACTGTGTGTCTGTGTTACTTGGTGTAAGTGTGTGTCTTTGTTACTTGGTGCCCGTGTGTGTCTGTGTTACTTGGTGTAAGTGTGTGTCTTTGTTACTTGTTTTCAGTGTATGTCTGTGTTACTTGGTGTCAGTGTATGTCTTTGTTACTTGGTGTAAGTATGTGTCTGTGTTACTTGTTGTAAGTGTATGTCTTTGTTACTTGGTGTCAGTGTATGTCATTGTTACTTGGTGTCATTGTGTGTCTGTGTTACTTGGTGTATGTGTATGTCTTTGTTACTGGGTGTCAGTGTGTGTCTGTGTTCCTGGGTATCAGTGTATGTCTCTGTTACTTGGTGTCAGTGTATGTCTTTGTTACTTGGTGCAAGTGTGTGTCTGTGATACTGGGTATCAGTGTATGTCTTTGTTACTTGGTGTCAGTGTGTGTCTGTGTTACTTGGTGTAACTGTGTGTCTGTGTATCAGTGTATGTCTTTGTGACTTGGTGTCAGTGTATGTCTTTGTTACTGGGTATCAGTGTGTATCTTTGAGACTTGGTGTCAGTGTATGACTGTGTTACTTGGGGTCAGTGTGTGTCTGTGTTACTGGGGGTCAGTGTGTGTTTCTAACTGGGTGTCAGTGTGTGTCTGTGTTATTGGGTATCAGTGTATGTCTTTGTTACTTGGTGTAAGCGTATCTCTTTGTTACTTGGTGTCAGTGTATGTCTGTGTTACTTGGTGTAAGTGTATGTCTTTGTTACTTGGTGTCAGTGTATGTCTTTGTTACTGGGTGTCAGTGTTTGTCTTTGTGACTTGGTGTCAGTGTATGTCTTTGTTACTTGGTGTCAGTGTATGTCTTTGTTACTTGGTGTGAGTGTGTGTCTGTGTTGCTGGCCATCAGTGCATGTCTTTGTTACTTGGTTTAAGTGTATGACTTTGTTACTTGTTCTCAGTGTATGTCTTTGTTACTGGGTGTCTGTGTATGTCTTTGTGACTTGGTGTCAGTGTCTGTGTTCGTTACTTGGTGTCAGTGTTTGTCTTTGTTACTGGTTGTCAGTGTCTGTCTTTGTGACTTGGTGTCAGTGTATGTCTTTGTTACTTGGTGTAAATGTATGTCTGTGTTACTGGGTATCAGTGTATATCTTTGTTACTTGATGTAAGTGTGTGTCTGTGTTACTTGGTGTAAGTGTGTGTCTGTGTTCCTTGGTATCAGTGTATGCCTTTGTTACTTGGTGTCAGTGTATGCCTGTGTTACTTGGTGAAAGTGTATGCCTTTGTTACTTGGTGTCAGTGTATGTCTTTGTGACTTGGTATCAGTGTATGTCTTTGTTACTGGGTGTCAGTGTGTGTCTGTTTCACTGGGTATCAGTGTATGTCTTTGTGACTTGGTATCAGTGTATGTCTTTGTTACTGGGTGTCAGTGTGTGTCTGTGTTCCTGGGAATCAGTGTATGTCTTTGTTACTTGGTGACAGTGTATGTCTGTGTTACTTGGTGTAAGTGTGTGTCTGTGTACAGTGTATGTCTTTGTGACTTGGTGTCAGTGTATGTCTTTGTTACTGGGTGTCAGTGTGTGTCTTTGTGACTTGGTGTCAGTGTATGACTGTGTTACTGGGGGTCAGTGTGTGTCTGTGTTACTTGGTGTAAGTGTGTGTCTTTGTTACTTGGTGTAAGTGTGTGTCTTTGTTACTTGGTGTAATTGTATGTCTTTGTTACTGGGTGTCAGTGTGTGTCTGTGTTACTGGGTATCTGTGTATGTCTTTGTGACTTGGTATCAGTGTCTGTCTTTGTTACTGGGTGTCAGTGTGTGTCTGTGTTCCTGGGTATCAGTGTATGTCTCTGTGACTTGGTGTCAGTGTATGTCTTTGTTACTTGGTGCAAGTGTGTGTCTTTGTTACTTGGTGTAAGTGTGTGTCTTTGTTACTTGGTGTAATTGTATGTCTTTGTTACTGGGTGTCAGTGTGTGTCTGTGTTACTGGGTATCAGTGTATGTCTTTGTGACTTGGTGTCAGTGTATGTCTTTGTTACTTGGTGCAAGTGTGTGTCTTTGTTACTTGGTGTAAGTGTGTGTCTTTGTTACTTGGTGTAATTGTATGTCTTTGTTACTGGGTGTCAGTGTGTGTCTGTGTTACTGGGTATCAGTGTATGTCTTTGTGACTTGGTATCAGTGTATGTTTTTGTTACTTGGTGCAAGTGTGTGTCTGTGATACTGGGTATCAGTGTATGTCTTTGTTACTTGGTGTCAGTGTGTGTCTGTGTTACTTGGTGTAAGTGTGTGTCTGTGTATCAGTGTATGTCTTTGTGACTTGGTGTCAGTGTATGTCTTTGTTACTGGGTGTCAGTGTGTATCTTTGTGACTGGGGGTCAGTGTGCTTTTCTAACTGGGTGTCAGTGTGTGTCTGTGTTACTGGGTATCAGTGTATGTCTTTGTTACTTGGTGTAAGCGTATCTCTTTGTTACTTGGTGTCAGTGTATGTCTGTGTTACTTGGTGTAAGTGTATGTCTTTGTTACTGGGTGTCAGTGTCTGTCTTTGTGACTTGGTGTCAGTGTATGTCTTTGTTACTTGGTGTCAGTGTATGTCTTTGTTACTTGGTGTGAGTGTGTGTCTGTGTTACTTGGTGTCAGTGTATGTCTTTGTTATTGGGTGTCAGTGTCTTTCTTTGTGACTTGGTGTCAGTGTATGTCTTTGTTACTTGGTGTCAGTGTATGTCTTTGTTACTTGGTGTCAGTGTGTATCTTTGTGACTGGGGGTCAGTGTGCTTTTCTAACTGGGTGTCAGTGTGTGTCTGTGTTACTGGGTATCAGTGTATGTCTTTGTTACTTGGTGTAAGCGTATCTCTTTGTTACTTGGTGTCAGTGTATGTCTGTGTTACTTGGTGTAAGTGTATGTCTTTGTTACTGGGTGTCAGTGTCTGTCTTTGTGACTTGGTGTCAGTGTATGTCTTTGTTACTTGGTGTCAGTGTATGTCTTTGTTACTTGGTGTGAGTGTGTGTCTGTGTTACTTGGTGTCAGTGTATGTCTTTGTTATTGGGTGTCAGTGTCTTTCTTTGTGACTTGGTGTCAGTGTATGTCTTTGTTACTTGGTGTCAGTGTATGTCTTTGTTACTTGGTGTCAGTGTGTATCTTTGTGACTGGGGGTCAGTGTGCTTTTCTAACTGGGTGTCAGTGTGTGTCTGTGTTACTGGGTATCAGTGTATGTCTTTGTTACTTGGTGTAAGCGTATCTCTTTGTTACTTGGTGTCAGTGTATGTCTGTGTTACTTGGTGTCAGTGTATGTCTTTGTTACTGGGTGTCAGTGTCTGTCTTTGTGACTTGGTGTCAGTGTATGTCTTTGTTACTTGGTGTCAGTGTATGTCTTTGTTACTTGGTGTGAGTGTGTGTCTGTGTTACTGGCCATCAGTGCATGTCTTTGTTACTTGGTTTCAGTGTATGACATTGTCACTTGGTGTCAGTGTATGTCTTTGTTACTGGGTGTCAGTGTATGTCTTTGTGACTTGGTGTCAGTGTCTGTGTTCGTTACTTGGTGTCAGTGTTTGTCTTTGTTACTGGGTGTAAATGTCTGTCTTTGTGACTTGGTGTCAGTGCATATCCTTGTTACTTGATGTAAGTGTGTGTCTGTGTTACTTGTTGTAAGTGTGTGTCTGTGTTCCTTGGTATCAGTGTATGTCTTTGTTACTTGGTGTCAGTGTATGACTGTGTTACTTGGTGTCAGTGTATGCCTTTGTTACTTGGTGTCAGTGTATGTCTTTGTGACTTGGTGTCAGTGTCTGTCTTCGTTACTTGGTGTCAGTGTATGTCTGTGTTAGTTGGTGTAAGTGTGTGTCTGTGTTACTGGGTATCAGTGTATGTCTGTGTTACTTGGTGGAAGTGTGTGTCTTTGTTACTGGGTGTCAGTGTGTGTCTGTGTTACTTGGTGTAAGTGTGTGTCTTTGTTACTTGGTGCCCGTGTGTGTCTGTGTTACTTGGTGTAAGTGTGTGTCTTTGTTACTTGTTTTCAGTGTATGTCTGTGTTACTTGGTGTCAGTGTATGTCTTTGTTACTTGGTGTAAGTATGTGTCTGTGTTACTTGTTGTAAGTGTATGTCTTTGTTACTTGGTGTCAGTGTATGTCATTGTTACTTGGTGTCAGTGTATGTCTGTGTTACTTGGTGTATGTGTATGTCTTTGTTACTGGGTGTCAGTGTGTGTCTGTGTTCCTGGGTATCAGTGTATGTCTCTGTTACTTGGTGTCAGTGTATGTCTTTGTTACTTGGTGCAAGTGTGTGTCTGTGATACTGGGTATCAGTGTATGTCTTTGTTACTTGGTGTCAGTGTGTGTCTGTGTTACTTGGTGTAACTGTGTGTCTGTGTATCAGTGTATGTCTTTGTGACTTGGTGTCAGTGTATGTCTTTGTTACTGGGTATCAGTGTGTATCTTTGTGACTTGGTGTCAGTGTATGACTGTGTTACTTGGGGTCAGTGTGTGTCTGTGTTACTGGGGGTCAGTGTGTGTTTCTAACTGGGTGTCAGTGTGTGTCTGTGATATTGTGTATCAGTGTATGTCTTTGTTACTTGGTGTAAGCGTATCTCTTTGTTACTTGGTGTCAGTGTATGTCTGTGTTACTTGGTGTAAGTGTATGTCTTTGTTACTTGGTGTCAGTGTATGTCTTTGTTACTGGGTGTCAGTGTTTGTCTTTGTGACTTGGTGTCAGTGTATGTCTTTGTTACTTGGTGTCAGTGTATGTCTTTGTTACTTGGTGTGAGTGTGTGTCTGTGTTGCTGGCCATCAGTGCATGTCTTTGTTACTTGGCTTCAGTGTATGACTTTGTTACTTGGTCTCAGTGTATGTCTTTGTTACTGGGTGTCAGTGTATGTCTTTGTGACTTGGTGTCAGTGTCTGTGTTCGTTACTTGGTGTCAGTGTTTGTCTTTGTTACTGGGTGTCAGTGTCTGTCTTTGTGACTTGGTGTCAGTGTATGTCTTTGTTACTTGGTGTAAATGTATGTCTGTGTTACTGGGTATCAGTGTATATCTTTGTTACTTGATGTAAGTGTGTGTCTGTGTTACTTGGTGTAAGTGTGTGTCTGTGTTCCTTGGTATCAGTGTATGTCTTTGTTACTTGGTGTCAGTGTATGCCTGTGTTACTTGGTGAAAGTGTATGCCTTTGTTACTTGGTGTCAGTGTATGTCTTTGTGACTTGGTATCAGTGTATGTCTTTGTTACTGGGTGTCAGTGTGTGTCTGTTTCACTGGGTATCAGTGTATGTCTTTGTGACTTGGTATCAGTGTATGTCTTTGTTACTGGGTGTCAGTGTGTGTCTGTGTTCCTGGGAATCAGTGTATGTCTTTGTTACTTGGTGACAGTGTATGTCTGTGTTACTTGGTGTAAGTGTGTGTCTGTGTACAGTGTATGTCTTTGTGACTTCGTGTCAGTGTATGTCTTTGTTACTGGGTGTCAGTGTGTGTCTTTGTGACTTGGTGTCAGTGTATGACTGTGTTACTGGGGGTCAGTGTGTGTCTGTGTTACTGGGGGTCAGTGTATGTTTCTAACAGGGTGTCAGTGTGTGTCTGTGTTACTGGGTATCAGTGTATGTCTTTTTTACTTGGTGTAAGCGTATGTCTTTGTTACTTGTTGTAAGTATGTGTCTGTGTTACTTGTTGTAAGTGTATGTCTTTGTTACTTGGTGTCAGTGTATGTCTTTGTTACTTGGTGTCAGTGTATGTCTGTGTTACTTGGTGTATGTGTATGTCTTTGTTACTTGGTGTAAGTGTATGTCTTTGTTATTTGGTGTCAGTGCATGTCTTTGTTACTTGGTGTCAGTGTGTGTCTGTGTTACTTGGTGTAAGTGTGTGTCTTTGTTACTTGGTGCCCGTGTGTGTCTGTGTTACTTGGTGTAAGTGTTTGTCTTTGTTACTTGTTTTCAGTGTATGTCTGTGTTACTTGGTGTCAGTGTATGTCTTTGTTACTTGGTGTAAGTATGTGTCTGTGTTACTTGTTGTAAGTGTATGTCTTTGTTACTTGGTGTCAGTGTTTGTCATTGTTACTTGGTGTCAGTGTATGTCTGTGTTACTTGATGTATGTGTATGTCTTTGTTACTGGGTGTCAGTGTGTGTCTGTGTTCCTGGGTATCAGTGTATGTCTCTGTTACTTGGTGTCAGTGTATGTCTTTGTTACTTGGTGCAAGTGTGTGTCTGTGATACTGTGTATCAGTGTATGTCTTTGTTACTTGGTGTCAGTGTGTGACTGTGTTACTTGGTGTAACTGTGTGTCTGTGTATCAGTGTATGTCTTTGTGACTTGGTGTCAGTGTATGTCTTTGTTACTGGGTATCAGTGTGTATCTTTGTGACTTGGTGTCAGTGTATGACTGTGTTACTGGGGGTCAGTGTGTGTCTGTGTTACTGGGGGTCAGTGTGTGTTTCTAACTGGGTGTCAGTGTGTGTCTGTGTTATTGGGTATCAGTGTATGTCTTTGTTACTTGGTGTAAGCGTATCTCTTTGTTACTTGGTGTCAGTGTATGTCTGTGTTACTTGGTGTAAGTGTATGTCTTTGTTACTTGGTGTCAGTGTATGTCTTTGTTACTGGGTGTCAGTGTTTGTCTTTGTGACTTGGTGTCAGTGTATGTCTTTGTTACTTGGTGTCAGTGTATGTCTTTGTTACTTGGTGTGAGTGTGTGTCTGTGTTGCTGGCCATCAGTGCATGTCTTTGTTACTTGGTTTCAGTGTATGACTTTGTTACTTGGTCTCAGTGTATGTCTTTGTTACTGGGAGTCAGTGTATGTCTTTGTGACTTGGTGTCAGTGTCTGTGTTCGTTACTTGGTGTCAGTGTTTGTCTTTGTTACTGGGTGTCAGTGTCTGTCTTTGTGACTTGGTGTCAGTGTATGTCTTTGTTACTTGGTGTAAATGTATGTCTGTGTTACTGGGTATCAGTGTATATCTTTGTTACTTGATGTAAGTGTGTGTCTGTGTTACTTGGTGTATGTGTATGTCTTTGTTACTGGGTGTCAGTGTGTGTCTGTGTTCCTGGGTATCAGTGTATGTCTCTGTTACTTGGTGTCAGTGTATGTCTTTGTTACTTGGTGCAAGTGTGTGTCTGTGATACTGGGTATCAGTGTATGTCTTTGTTAAATGGTGTCAGTGTGTGTCTGTGTTACTTGGTGTAACTGTGTGTCTGTGTATCAGTGTATGTCTTTGTGACTTGGTGTCAGTGTATGTCTTTGTCACTGGGTATCAGTGTGTATCTTTGTGACTTGGTGTCAGTGTATGACTGTGTTCCTGGGGGTCAGTGTGTGTCTGTGTTACTGGGGGTCAGTGTGTGTTTCTAACTGGGTGTCAGTGTGTGTCTGTGTTATTGGGTATCAGTGTATGTCTTTGTTACTTGGTGTAAGCGTATCTCTTTGTTACTTGGTGTCAGTGTATGTCTGTGTTACTTGGTGTCAGTGTATGTCTTTGTTACTGGGTGTCAGTGTTTGTCTTTGTGACTTGGTGTCAGTGTATGTCTTTGTTACTTGGTGTCAGTGTATGTCTTTGTTACTTGGTGTGAGTGTGTGTCTGTGTTGCTGGCCATCAGTGCATGTCTTTGTTACTTGGTTTCAGTGTATGACTTTGTTACTTGGTCTCAGTGTATGTCTTTGTTACTGGGTGTCAGTGTATGTCTTTGTGACTTGGTGTCAGTGTCTGTGTTCGTTACTTGGTGTCAGTGTTTGTCTTTGTTACTGGGTGTCAGTGTCTGTCTTTGTGACTTGGTGTCAGTGTATGTCTTTGTTACTTGGTGTAAATGTATGTCTGTGTTACTGGGTATCAGTGTATATCTTTGTTACTTGATGTAAGTGTGTGTCTGTGTTACTTGGTGTAAGTGTGTGTCTGTGTTCCTTGGTATCAGTGTATGTCTTTGTTACTTGGTGTCAGTGTATGCCTGTGTTACTTGGTGAAAGTGTATGCCTTTGTTACTTGGTGTCAGTGTATGTCTTTGTGACTTGGTATCAGTGTATGTCTTTGTTACTGGGTGTCAGTGTGTGTCTGTTTCACTGGGTATCAGTGTATGTCTTTGTGACTTGGTATCAGTGTATGTCTTTGTTACTGGGTGTCAGTGTGTGTCTGTGTTCCTGGGAATCAGTGTATGTCTTTGTTACTTGGTGACAGTGTATGTCTGTGTTACTTGGTGTAAGTGTGTGTCTGTGTACAGTGTATGTCTTTGTGACTTGGTGTCAGTGTATGTCTTTGTTACTGGGTGTCAGTGTGTGTCTTTGTGACTTGGTGTCAGTGTATGACTGTGTTACTGGGGGTCAGTGTGTGTCTGTGTTACTGGGGGTCAGTGTATGTTTCTAACAGGGTGTCAGTGTGTGTCTGTGTTACTGGGTATCAGTGTATGTCTTTTTTACTTGGTGTAAGCGTATGTCTTTGTTACTTGGTGTAAGTATGTGTCTGTGTTACTTGTTGTAAGTGTATGTCTTTGTTACTTGGTGTCAGTGTATGTCTTTGTTACTTGGTGTCAGTGTATGTCTGTGTTACTTGGTGTATGTGTACGTCTTTGTTACTTGGTGTAAGTGTATGTCTTTGTTATTTGGTGTCAGTGCATGTCTTTGTTACTTGGTGTCAGTGTGTGTCTGTGTTAATGGGTATCAGTGTATGTCTTTGTGACTTGGTATCAGTGTGTGTCTTTGTTACTTGGTGTCAGTGTATGTCTGTGTTACTTGGTGTAGGTGTGTGTCTTTGTTACTGGGTGTCAGTGTGTGTCTGTGTTACTTGGTGTAAGTGTGTGTCTTTGTTACTTTGTGCCCGTGTGTGTCTGTGTTACTTGGTGTAAGTGTGTGTCTTTGTTACTTGTTTTCAGTGTATGTCTGTGTTACTTGGTGTCAGTGTATGTCTTTGTTACTTGGTGTAAGTATGTGTCTGTGTTACTTGTTGTAAGTGTATGTCTTTGTTACTTGGTGTCAGTGTATGTCATTGTTACTTGGTGTCAGTGTATGTCTGTGTTACTTGGTGTATGTGTATGTCTTTGTTACTGGGTGTCAGTGTGTGTCTGTGTTCCTGGGTATCAGTGTATGTCTCTGTTACTTGGTGTCAGTGTATGTCTTTGTTACTTGGTGCAAGTGTGTGTCTGTGATACTGGGTATCAGTGTATGTCTTTGTTACTTGGTGTCAGTGTGTGTCTGTGTTACTTGGTGTAACTGTGTGTCTGTGTATCAGTGTATGTCTTTGTGACTTGGTGTCAGTGTATGTCTTTGTTACTGGGTATCAGTGTGTATCTTTGTGACTTGGTGTCAGTGTATGACTGTGTTACTGGGGGTCAGTGTGTGTCTGTGTTACGGGGGGTCAGTGTGTGTTTCTAACTGGGTGTCAGTGTGTGTCTGTGTTATTGGGTGTCAGTGTATGTCTTTGTTACTGGGTGTCAGTGTTTGTCTTTGTGACTTGGTGTCAGTGTATGTCTTTGTTACTTGGTGTCAGTGTGTGTCTGTGTTACTGGGTATCAGTGTATGTCTTTGTGACCTGGTATCAGTGCATGTCTTTGTTACTTGGTGTCAGTGTGTGTCTGTGTTACTGGGTATCAGTGTATGTCTTTGTTACTTGGTATCAGTGTATGTCTTTGTTAATGGGTGTCAGTGTGTGTCTGTGTTACTGGGTGTCAGTGTATGTCTGTGTTACTTGGTGTATGTGTATGTCTTTGTTACTTGGTGTAAGTGTATGTCTTTGTTATTTGGTGTCAGTGCATGTCTTTGTTACTTGGTGTCAGTGTGTGTCTGTGTTACTGGGTATCAGTGTATGTCTGTGTTACTTGGTGTCAGTGTATGTCTTTGTTACTTGGTGTAAGTATGTGTCTGTGTTACTTGTTGTAAGTGTATGTCTTTGTTACTTGGTGTCAGTGTATGTCATTGTTACTTGGTGTCAGTGTATGTCTGTGTTACTTGGTGTATGTGTATGTCTTTGTTACTGGGTGTCAGTGTGTGTCTGTGTTCCTGGGTATCAGTGTATGTCTCTGTTACTTGGTGTCAGTGTATGTCTTTGTTACTTGGTGCAAGTGTGTGTCTGTGATACTGGGTATCAGTGTATGTCTTTGTTACTTGGTGTCAGTGTGTGTCTGTGTTACTTGGTGTAACTGTGTGTCTGTGTATCAGTGTATGTCTTTGTGACTTGGTGTCAGTGTATGTCTTTGTTACTGGGTATCAGTGTGTATCTTTGTGACTTGGTGTCAGTGTATGACTGTGTTACTGGGGGTCAGTGTGTGTCTGTGTTACGGGGGGTCAGTGTGTGTTTCTAACTGGGTGTCAGTGTGTGTCTGTGTTATTGGGTGTCAGTGTATGTCTTTGTTACTGGGTGTCAGTGTTTGTCTTTGTGACTTGGTGTCAGTGTATGTCTTTGTTACTTGGTGTCAGTGCATGTCTTTGTTACTTGGTGTCAGTGTGTGTCTGTGTTACTGGGTATCAGTGTATGTCTTTGTGACTTGGTATCAGTGTGTGTCTTTGTTACTGGGTGTCAATGTGTGTCTGTGTTACTGGGTATCAGTGTATGTCTTTGTGACTTGGTATCAGTGTATGCCTTTGTTACTGGGTGTCAGTGTGTGTCTGTGTTACTGGGTATCAGTGTATGTCTTTGTGACCTGGTATCAGTGCATGTCTTTGTTACTTGGTGTCAGTGTGTGTCTGTGTTACTGGGTATCAGTGTATGTCTTTGTTACTTGGTATCAGTGTATGTCTTTGTTACTGGGTGTCAGTGTGTGTCTGTGTTACTGGGTGTCAGTGTATGTCTGTGTTACTTGGTGTATGTGTATGTCTTTGTTACTTGGTGTAAGTGTATGTCTTTGTTATTTGGTGTCAGTGCATGTCTTTGTTACTTGGTGTCAGTGTGTGTCTGTGTTACTGGGTATCAGTGTATGTCTTTGTGAATTGGTATCAGTGTGTGTCTTTGTTACTGGGTGTCAGTTTGTGTCTGTGTTACTGGGTATCAGTGTATGTCTTTGTGACTTTGTATCAGTGCATGTCTTTGTTACTTGGTGTAAGTGTGTGTCTGTGTTTCTGGGTATATGTGTATGTCTTTGTTCCTTGGTATCAGTGTATGTCTTTGTTACTGGGTGTCAGTGTGTGTCTGTGTTACAGGGTATCAGTGTATGTCTTTGTGACTTGGTATCAGTGTATGTCTTTGTTACTGGGTGTCAGTGTGTGTCTGTTTTACTGGGTATCAGTGTATGTTTTTGTGACTTGGTATCAGTGTATGTCTTTGTTACTGGGTGTCAGTGTGTGTCTGTGTTCCTGGGAATCAGTGTATGTTTTTGTGACTTGGTGTCAGTGTATGTCTTTGTTACTTGGTGACAGTGTATGTCTGTGTTACTTGGTGTAAGTCTGTGTCTGTGTATCAGTGTATGTCTTTGTGACTTGACGTCAGTGTATGTCTTTGTTACTGGGTGTCAGTGTGTGTCTTTGTGACTTGGTGTCAGTGTATGACTGTGTTACTGGGGGTCAGTGTGTGTTTCAAACAGGGTGTCAGTGTGTGTCTGTGTTACTGGGTATCAGTGTATGTCTTTTTTACTTGGTGTAAGCGTATGTCTTTGTTACTTGGTGTCAGTGTATGTCTGTTTTACTTGGTGTAAGAGTATGTCTTTGTTACTTGGTGTCAGTGTATGTCTTTGTTACTGGGTGTCAGTGCCTGTCTTTGTGACTTGGTGTTAGCGTATGTCTTTTTTACTTGGTGTCAGTGTATGTCTTTGTTACTTGGTGTGAGTGTGTGTCTGTGTTACTGGGTGTCAGTGTGTGTCTGTGTTACTTGGTGTAAGTGTGTGTCTTTGTTACTTGGTGTCCTTGTGTGTCTGTGTTACTGGGTGTCAGTGCATGTCTTTGTTGCAACGTGTCAGTGTATATCTGTGTTACTTTGTGTAAGTGTGTGTCTTTGTTACTTGGTGTAATTGTCTGTCTTTGCTACTTGTTGTCAGTGTATGTCTGTGTTACTTGGTGTCAGTGTATGTCTTTGTTACTTGGTGTAAGTCTGTGTCTGTGTTACTTGTTGTAAGTGTATGTCTTTGTTACTTGGTGTCAGTGTATGTCTTTGTTACTTGGTGTCAGTGTATGTCTGGGTTACTTGGTGTAAGTGTATGTCTTTGTTAGTTGGTGTAAGTGTATGTCTTTGTGACTTGGTGTCAGTGCATGACTTTGTTACTTGGTGTCAGTGTGTGTCTGTGTTACTGGGTATCAGTGTATGTCTTTGTGACTTGGTATCAGTGTATGTCTTTGTTACTGGGTGTCAGTGAGTGTCTGTGTTACTGGGTATCAGTGTATGTCTTTGTGACTTGGTATCAGTGTATGTCTTTGTTACTGGGTGTCAGTGTGTGTCTGTGTTACTGGGTATCAGTGTATGTCTTTGTGACTTGGTATCAGTGCATGTCTTTGTTACTGGGTGTCAGTGTGTGTCTGTGTTACTGGGTATCAGTGTATGTCTTTATGACTTGGTATCAGTGTATGTCTTTGTTACTGGGTGTCAGTGTGTGTCTGTGTTACTGGGTATCAGTGTTTGTCTTTGCGACTTGGTAACAGTGCATGACTTTGTTACTGGGTGTCAGTGTGTGTCTGTGTTACTGGGTATCAGTGTATGTCTTTATGACTTGGTATCAGTGTATGTCTTTGTTAAAGGGTGTCAGTGTGTGTCTGTGTTACTGGGTATCAGTGTATGTCTTTGTGACTTGGTATCAGTGTATGTCTTTCTTACTGGGTGTCAGTGTGTGTCTGTGTTCCTGGGTATCAGTGTATGTCTTTGTGACTTGGTGTCAGTGTATGTCTTTGTTACTTGGTGTAAGTGTGTGTCTGTGATACTGGGTATCATTGTATTTCTTTGTTACTTGGTGTCAGTGTATGTCTGCGTTACTTGGTGTAAGTGTGTGTCTGTGCATCAGTGTATGTCTTTGTGACTTGGTGTCAGTGTATGTCTTTGTTACTGGGTGTCAGTGTGTGTCTTTGTGACTTGGTGTCAGTGTATGACTGTGTTACTTGGTGAAAGCGTATGTCTTTGTTACTTGGTGTGAGTGTGTGTCTGTGTTACTGGGCATCAGTGTATGTCTGTGTTACTTGGTGTAAGTGTATGTCTTTGTTACTTGGTGTCAGTGTACGTCTTTGTTACTGGGTGTCAGTGCCTGTCTTTGTGACTTGGTGTCAGTGTATGTCTTTGTTACTGGGTGGCAGTGTATGTCTTTGTTACTTGTTGTGAGTGTGTGTCTGTGTTACTGGGCATCAGTGTATGTCTTTGTTACTGGGTGTCAGTGTATGTCTTTGTGACTTGGTGTCAGTGTCTGTGTTCGTTACTTGGTGTCAGTGTTTGTCTTTGTTACTGGAGTGCCAGTGTCTGTCTTTGTGACTTGGTGTTAGTGTATGTCTTTGTTACTTGGTGTAAGTGTATGTCTTTGTTATTTGGTGTCAGTGCATGTCTTTGTTACTTGGTGTCAGTGTGTGTCTGTGTTACTGGGTATCAGTGTATGTCTTTGTGACTTGGTATCAGTTTGTGTCTTTGTTACTGGGTGTCAGTGTGTGTCTGTGTTACTGGGTATCAGTTTATGTCTTTGTGACTTGGTATCAGTGTATGTCTTTGTTACTGGGTGTCAGTGTGTGTCTGTGTTACTGGGTATCAGTGTATGTCTTTGTGACCTGGTATCAGTGTATGTCTTTTTTACTTGGTGTGAGTGTGTGTCTGTGTTACTGGGTGTCAGTGTGTGTCTGTGTTACTTGGTGTAAGTGTGTGTCTTTTTTACTTTGTGTCCTTGTGTGTCTGTGTTACTGGGTGTCAGTGCATGTCTTTGTTGCAAGGTGTCAGTGTATATCTGTGTTACTTTGTGTAAGTGTGTGTCTTTGTTACTTGGTGTAATTGTCTGTCTTTGCTACTTGTTGTCAGTGTATGTCTGTGTTACTTGGTGTCAGTGTATGACTTTGTTACTTGGTGTAAGTATGTGTCTGTGTTACTTGTTGTAAGTGTATGTCTTTGTTACTTGGTGTCAGTGTATGTCTTTGTTACTTGGTGTAAGTGTATGTCTTTGTGACTTGGTGTCAGTGCATGACTTTGTTACTTGGTGTCAGTGTGTGTCTGTGTTACTGGGTATCAGTGTATGTCTTTGTGACTTGGTATCAGTGTATGTCTTTGTTACTGGGTGTCAGTGAGTGTCTGTGTTACTGGGTATCAGTGTATGTCTTTGTGACTTGGTATCAGTGTATGTCTTTGTTACTGGGTGTCAGTGTGTGTCTGTGTTACTGGGTATCAGTGTATGTCTTTGTGACTTGGTATCAGTGCATGTCTTTGTTACTTGGTGTCAGTGTGTGTCTGTGTTACTGGGTATCAGTGTATGTCTTTGCGACTTGGTAACAGTGCATGACTTTGTTACTGGGTGTCAGTGTGTGTCTGTGTTACTGGGTATCAGTGTATGTCTTTATGACTTGGTATCAGTGTATGTCTTTGTTACTGGGTGTCAGTGTGTGTCTGTGTTACTGGGTATCAGTGTATGTCTTTGTGACTTGGTATCAGTGTATGTCTTTCTTACTGGGTGTCAGTGTGTGTCTGTGTTCCTGGGTATCAGTGTATGTCTTTGTGACTTGGTGTCAGTGTATGTCTTTGTTACTTGGTGTAAGTGTGTGTCTGTGATACTGGGTATCATTGTATTTCTTTGTGACTTGGTGTCAGTGTATGTCTGCGTTACTTGGTGTAAGTGTGTGTCTGTGCATCAGTGTATGTCTTTGTGACTTGGTGTCAGTGTATGTCTTTGTTACTGGGTGTCAGTGTGTGTCTTTGTGACTTGGTGTCAGTGTATGACTGTGTTACTTGGTGTAAGCGTATGTCTTTGTTACTTTGTGTGACTGTGTGTCTGTGTTACTGGGCATCAGTGTATGTCTTTGTTACTGGGTGTCAGTGTATGTCTTTGTGACTTGGTGTCAGTGTCTGTGTTCGTTACTTGGTGTCAGTGTATGTCTGTGTTACTTGGTGTAAGTGTATGTCTTTGTTACTTGGTGTCAGTGTACGTCTTTGTTACTGGGTGTCAGTGCCTGTCTTTGTGACTTGGTGTCAGTGTATGTCTTTGTTACTGGGTGGCAGTGTATGTCTTTGTTACTTGTTGTGAGTGTGTGTCTTTATTACTGGGCATCAGTGTATGTCTTTGTTACTGGGTGTCAGTGTATGTCTTTGTGACTTGGTGTCAGTGTCTGTGTTCGTTACTTGGTGTCAGTGTTTGTCTTTGTTACTGGAGTGTCAGTGTCTGTCTTTGTGACTTGGTGTCAGTGTATGTCTTTGTTACTTGGTGTAAGTGTATATCTTTGTTATTTGGTGTCAGTGCATGTCTTTGTTACTTGGTGTCAGTGTGTGTCTGTGTTACTGGGTATCAGTGTATGTCTTTGTGACTTGGTATCAGTTTGTGTCTTTGTTACTGGGTGTCAGTGTGTGTCTGTGTTACTGGGTATCAGTGTATGTCTTTGTGACTTGATATCAGTGTATGTCTTTGTTACTGGGTGTCAGTGTGTGTCTGTGTTACTGGGTATCAGTGTATGTCTTTGTGACCTGGTATCAGTGCATGTCTTTGTTACTTGGTGTCAGTGTGTGTCTGTGTTACTGGGTATCAGTGTATGTCTTTGTTACTTGGTATCAGTGTTTGTCTTTGTTACTGGGTGTCAGTGTGTGTCTGTGTTACTGGGTGTCAGTGTATGTCTGTGTTACTTGGTGTATGTGTATGTCTTTGTTACTTGGTGTAAGTGTATGTCTTTCTTATTTGGTGTCAGTGCATGTCTTTGTTACTTGGTGTCAATGTGTGTCTGTGTTACTGGGTATCATTGCCTGTGTTTGTGACTTGGTGTCAGTGGATGTCTTTGTTACTTGGTGTCAGTGTATGTCTTTGTTACTTGGTGTGAGTGTGTGTCTGTGTTACTGGGCATCAGTGTATGTCTTTGTTACTGGGTGTAAGCGTATGTCTTTGTTACTTGGTGTCCCTGTGTGTCTGTGTTACTGGGTGTCAGTGTATGTCTTTGTTACTGGGTGTCAGTGTATGTCATTGTTACTTGGTGTATGTGTGTGTCTGTGTTACTGGGTATCAGTGTCTGTCTTTGTTACTTGGTGTAAGTGTGTGTCTGTGTTACTGGATATCAGTGTTTGTCTTAGTTACTTGGTGTCAGTGTGTGTCTGTGTTGCTTGGTGTAAGTGTGTGTCTGTGTTCCTGGGTATCAGTGTATGTCTTTGTTACTTGGTGTCAGTGTATGTCTGTGTTACTTGGTGTAAGTGTGTGTCTGTGTTACTGGGTATCAGTGCATGTCTTTGTTACTTGGTGTCAGTGTATGTCTGTGTTACTTGGGGTAAGGCTGTGTCTGTGTTACTGGGTGTCAGTGTGTGTCTGTGATACTTGGTGTAAGTGTGTGTCTTTGTTACTTGGTGTCCGTGTGTGTCTGTGTTACTGGGTGTCAGTGTATGTCTTTGATACTGGATGTCTGTGTATGTCTTTGTTACTTCCTGTAAGTGTGTGTCTGTGTTACTGGGTATCAGTGTATGTCTTTGTTACTTGGTGTCAGTGTATGTCTGCTTTACTTGGTGCAAGTGTGTGTCTGTGTTACTGGGTATCAGTGTATGTCTTTGTGACTTGGTATCAGTGTATGTCTTTGTTACTGGGTGTCAGTGTGTGTCTTTGTGACTTGGTGTCAGTGTATGTCTTTGTTACTTGGTGTAAGTGCGTGTCTGTGTTACTGCGTATCAGTGCATGTCTTTGTTACTTGGTGTCAGTGTATGTCAAAATACTTGGTGGAAGATTATGTCTTTGTTACTTGGTGTAAGTGTATGTCTTTGTAAATTGGTGTCAGTGTATGTCTTTGTTACTTGGTGTCAGTGTATGTCTGTTTACTTGGTGTAAGCGAGTGTCTTTGTTACTTGGTGTAAGTGTATGTCTTTGTTACTTTGTGTCTGTGTATGTCTTTGTTACTTGGTGTCAGTGTGTGTCTGTGTTACTGGGTATCAGTGTATGTCTTTGTGACTTGGTATCAGTGTATGCCTTTGTTACTGGGTGTCAGTGTGTGTCTGTGTTACTGGGTATCAGTGTATGTCTTTGTGACTTGGAATCAGTGTATGTCTTTGTTACTTGGTGTCCGTGTGTGTCTGTGTTACTGGGTGTCAGTGTATGTCTTTGTTACTGGATGTCTGTGTATGTCTTTGTTACTTGGTGTAAGTGTGTGTCTGTGTTACTGGGTATTAGTGTATGTTTTGTTACTTGGTGTCAGTGTATGTCTGCTTTACTTGGTGTAAGTGTATGTCTGTGTTACTGGGTATCAGTGTATGTCTTTGTGACTTGGTATCAGTGTATGTCTTTGTTACTGGGTGTCAGTGTGTGTCTTTGTGACTTGGTGTCAGTGTATGTCTTTGTTACTTGGTGTAAGTGCGTGTCTGTGTTACTGGGTATCAGTGTATGTCTTTGTTACTTGGTGTCAGTGTATGTCAAAATACTTGGTGGAAGATTATGTCTTTGTTACTTGGTGTAATTGTCTGTCTTTGTTACTTGGTGTAAGTGTATGTCTTTGTAAATTGGTGTCAGTGTATGTCTTTGTTACTTGGTGTCAGTGTATGTCTGTTTACTTGGTGTAAGTGAGTGTCTTTGTTACTTGGTGTAAGTGTATGTCTTTGTTACTTGGTGTCTGTGTATGTCTTTGTTACTTGGTGTAAGTGTGTGTCTGTGTTACTGGGTATCAGTGTATGTCTTTGTGACTTGGTATCAGTGTATGTCTTTGTTACTGGGTGTCAGTGTGTGTCTGTGTTACTGGGTATCAGTGTATGTCTTTGTGACTTTGTGTCAGTGTATGTCTTTGTTACTGGGTGTCAGTGTGTGTCTTTGTGACTTGGTGTCAGTGTATGTCTGTGTTACTTGGTTTAAGTGTGTGTCTGTGTTACTGGGTATCAGTGTATGTCTTTGTTATTTGGTGTCAGTGTACGTCTGTGTTACTTGGTGTAAGTGTGTGTCTGTGTTACTGGGTGTCAGTGTGTGTCTGTGTTACTTGGTGTAAGTCTGTGTCTTTGTTACTTGAAGTCCGTGTGTGTCTGTGTTACTGGGTGTCAGTGTATGTCTTTGTTACTGGGTGTCAGTGTATGTCTTTGTTACTTGGTGTAAGTGTGTGTCTGTGTTACTGGGTGTCAGTGTATGTCTGTGTTACTTGGTGTAAGTGTGTGTCTGTGTTAATGGGTATATTTGTATGTCTTTGTGACTTGGTGTCAGAGTATGTCTTTGTTACTGGGTGTCAGTGTGTGTCAAGAAACTTGGTGTAAGTGTATGTCTTTTTTACTTGGTGTAAGTGTGTGTCTTTGTTACTTGGTGTCAGTGTATGTCTTTGTTACTTGGTGTTAGTGTGTGTCTGTGTTACTGGGTATCAGTGTATCTCTTTGTGACTTGGTATCAGTGTATGTCTTTGTGACTTGGTGTCAGTGTATGTCTTTGTTACTGGGTGTCAGTGTGTGTCTGTGTTACTTGGTGTCAGTGTATGTCTTTGTTACTGTTTATTAGTGTTTCTCTGTGTTGCTGGGTGGCAGTGTGTGTTTATTTGTGTTACTGGGTGTCAGTGTATGTTTTTGTTACTTGGTGCATGTTTGTGTCTGTGTTACTGGGTATCACTGTCTGTCTTTGTTACTTGGTGTAATTGTGAGTCTTTGTTACTTGGTGTGATTGTATGTCTTTGTTACTTGGTGTCAGTGTATGTCTGTGTTACTTGGTGTAAGTGTATGCCTTTGTTACTTGGTGTAAGTGTGTGTCTGTGTTACTTGGAGTAAGTGTGTGTCTGTGTTCCTTGGTATCATTGTACGTCTTTGTTACTTGGTGTCAGTGTATGTCTGTGTTACTTGGTGTAAGTGTGTGTCTGTGTTACTGGGTGTCAGTGTGTGTCTGAGTTACTTAGTGTAAGTGTGTTCCTTTGTTACTTGGTGTCCGTGTGTGTCTGTGTTACTGGGTGTCAGTGTGTGTCTGAGTTACTTGGTGTAAGTGTGTGTCTTTGTTACTTGGTGTAAGTGTGTGTCTGTGTTACTGGGTGTCAGTGTGTGTCTGAGTTACTTGGTGTAAGTGTGTGTCTTTGTTACTTGGTGTCTGTGTGTGTCTGTTACTCGGTGTTAGTGCATGTCTTTGTTACTTGGTGCCAGTGTATATCTGTATTACGTGGTGTAAGTGTGTGTCTTTGTTACTTGGTGTAATTGCATGTCTTTGTTACTTGGTGTCAGTGTATGTCTGTGTTACTTGGTGTAAGTGTATGTCTTTGTTACTTGGTGTCAGTGTATGTCTGTGTTACTTGGTGTAAGTGTGTGTCTGTGTTACTTGATGTAATTGTATGTCTTTGTTACTTGGTGTCAGTGTATGTCTGTGTTACTTGGTGTAAGTGTTTGTCTTTGTTACTTGGTGTCAGTGTATGTCTGTGTTACTTGGTGTAAGTGTATGTCTTTGTTACTTGGTGTCAGTGTATGTATGTGTTACTTGTTGTAAGTGTGTGTCTGTGTTACTGGGTATCAGTGTCTGTCTTTGTTACTTGGTGTCAGTGTATGTCTGTGTTGCTTGGTGTAAGTGTGTGTCTGTGTTACTGGGTGTCAGTGTGTGTCTGTGATACTTGGTGTAAGTGTGTGTCTTTGTTACTTGGTGTCCGTGTGTGTCTGTGTTACTGGGTGTCAGTGTATGTCTTTGTTACTGGGTGTCAGTGTATGTCTTTGTTACTTTGTGTAAGTGTGTGTCTGTGTTACTGGGTATCAGTGTATGTCTTTGTTACTTGGTGTCAGTGTATGTCTGTGTTACTTGGTGTAAGTGTGTGTCTGTGTTACAGGGTATCAGTGTATGTCTTTGTGACTTGGTAGCAGTGTATGTCTGTGTTACTGGGTGTCAGTGTGTGTCTTTGTGACTTGGTGTCAGTGTATGTCTTTGTTTCTTGGAGTAAGTGTGTGTCTGTGTTACTGGGTATCAGTGTATTTCTTTGTTACTTGGTGTCAGTGTATGTCAAAATACTTGGTGGAAGTGTATGTCTGTGTGACTTTGTGTAATTGTCTGTCTTTGTTACTTGGTGTAAGTGTACGTATTTGTAACTTGGTGTCAGTGTATGTCTTTGTTACTGGGTGTCAGTGTATGTCTGTGTTACTTGGTGTAAGTGTGTGTCTTTTTTACTTGGTGTAAGTGTATGTCTTTGTTACTTGGTGTCTGTGTATGTCTTTGTTACTTGGTGTCAGTGTGTGTATGTGTTACTGGGTATCAGTGTATGTCTCTGTGACTTGGTATCTGTGTATGTCTTTGTTACTGGGTGTCAGAGTGTGTCTGTGTTACTGGGTATCAGTGTATGTCTTTGTGACTTGGTATCAGTGTATGTCATTGTTACTGGGTGTCAGTGTGTGTCTGTGTTCCTGGGTATCAGTGTATGTCTTTGTGACTTGGTGTCAGAGTGTGTCTTTGTTACTGGGTGTCAGTGTGTGTCTTTGTGACTTGGTGTCAGTGTATGTCTGTGTTACTTGGTGTAAGTGTGTGTCTGTGTTACTGGGTGTCAGTGTGTGTCTTTGTTACTGGGTGTCAGTGTATGTCTTTGTTACTTGGTGTAAGTGTGTGTCTGTGTTACTGGGTGTCAGTGTATGTCTTTGTTACTTGGTGTAAGTGTGTGTCTGTGTTACTGGGTGTCAGTGTATGTCTGTGTTACTTGGTGTAAGTGTGTGTCTGTGTTACTGGGTATCAGTGTATGTCTTTGTGATTTGGTGTCAGTGTATGTCTTTGTTACTGGGTGTCAGTGTGTGTCTTTGTGACTTGGTGTCAGTGTATGTCTTTGTTACTTGGTGTAAGTGTGTGTCTGTGTTACTGGGTATCAGTGTATGTCTTTGTTACTTTGTGTCAGTGTATGTCAAAATACTTGGTGTAAGTGTATGTCTTTGTTACTTGGTGTAATTGTCTGTCTTTGTTACTTGGTGTAAGTGTATGTCTTTGTTACTTGGTGTCAGGGTATGTCTTTGTTACTTGGTGTCAGTGTGTGTCTGTGTTACTGGGTATCAGTGTATGTCTTTGTGACTTGGTATCAGTGTATGTCTTTGTGACTTGGTGTAAGTGTATGTCTTTGTTACTTGGTGTAAGTGTGTGTCTGTGTTCCTTGGTATCATTGTCTGTCTTTGTTACTTGGTGTCAGTGTATGTCTTTGTTACTTGGTGTAAGTGTGTGTCTGTGTTACTGGGTATCAGTGTATGTCTTTGTGACTTGGTATCTGTGTATGTCTTTGTTACTGGGTGTCAGTGTGTGTCTGTGTTACTGGGTATCAGTGTATGTCTTTGTGACTTGGTATCAGTGTATGTCATTGTTACTGGGTGTCAGTGTGTGTCTGTGTTCCTGGGTATCAGTGTATGTCTTTGTGACTTGGTGTCAGAGTGTATCTTTGTTACTGGGTGTCAGTGAGTGTCTTTGTGACTTGGTGTCAGTGTATGTCTGTGTTACATGGTGTAAGTGTGTGTCTGTGTTACTGGGTGTCAGTGTGTGTCTGTGTTACTTGGTGTAAGTCTGTGTCTTTGTTACTTGGTGTCCGTGTGTGTTTGTGTTACTGGGTGTCAGTGTATGTCTTTGTTACTGGGTGTCAGTGTATGTCTTTGTTACTAGGTGTAAGTGTGTGTGTGTGTTACTGGGTGTCAGTGTATGTCTTTGTTACTTGGTGTAAGTGTGTGTCTGTGTTACTGGGTATCGGTGTATGTCTTTGTGACTTGGTGTCACTGTATGTCTTTGTTACTCGGTGTCAGTGTGTGTCTTTGTGACTTTGTGTCAGTGTATGTCTTTGTTACTTGGTGTAAGTGTGTGTCTGTGTTACTGGGTATCAGTGTATGTCTTTGATACTTGGTGTCAGTGTATGTCAAAATACTTGGTGTAAGTGTATGTCTTTGTTACTTGGTGTAATTGTCTGTCTTTGTTACTTGGAGTAAGTGTATGTCTTTGTTACTTGCTGTCAGGGTATGTCTTTGTTACTGGGTGTCAGTGTGTGTCTGTGTTACTTGGTGTAAGTGTGTGTCTTTGTTACTTGGTGTAATTGTATGTCTGTGTTACTTGGTGTAATTGTGTGTCTGTGTTACTGGGTGTCAGTGTGTGTCTGTGTTACCTGGTGTAAGTGTGTGTCTTTGTTACTGGGTATCAGTGCATGTCTTTGTGATTTGGTGTCAGTGTATGTCTTTGTTACTGGGTGTCAGTGTGTGTCTTTGTGACTTGGTGTCAGTGTATGTCTTTGTTACTTGGTGTAAGTGTGTGTCTGTGTTACTGGGTATCAGTGTATGTCTTTGTTACTTTGTGTCAGTGTATGTCAAAATACTTGGTGTAAGTGTATGTCTTTGTTACTTGGTGTAATTGTCAGTCTTTGTTACTTGGTGTAAGTGTATGTCTTTGTTACTTGGTGTCAGGGTATGTCATTGTTACTTGGTGTCAGTGTGTGTCTGTGTTACTGGGTATCAGTGTATGTCTTTGTGACTTGGTATCAGTGTATGTCTTTGTGACTTGGTGTAAGTGTATGTCTTTGTTACTTGGTGTAAGTGTGTGTCTGTGTTACTTGGTGTAAGTGTGTGTCTGTGTTCCTTGGTATCATTGTCTGTCTTTGTTACTTGGTGTCAGTGTATGTCTTTGTTACTTGGTGTAAGTGTGTGTCTGTGTTACTGGGTATCAGTGTATGTCTTTGTGACTTGGTATCTGTGTATGTCTTTGTTACTGGGTGTCAGTGTGTGTCTGTGTTACTGGGTATCAGTGTATGTCTTTGTGACTTGGTATCAGTGTATGTCATTGTTACTGGGTGTCAGTGTGTGTCTGTGTTCCTGGGTATCAGTGTATGTCTTTGTGACTTGGTGTCAGAGTGTGTCTTTGTTACTGGGTGTCAGTGAGTGTCTTTGTGACTTGGTGTCAGTGTATGTCTGTGTTACATGGTGTAAGTGTGTGTCTGTGTTACTGGGTGTCAGTGTGTGTCTGTGTTACTTGGTGTAAGTCTGTGTCTTTGTTACTTGGTGTCCGTGTGTGTTTGTGTTACTGGGTGTCAGTGTATGTCTTTGTTACTGGGTGTCAGTGTATGTCTTTGTTACTAGGTGTAAGTGTGTGTGTGTGTTACTGGGTGTCAGTGTATGTCTTTGTTACTTGGTGTAAGTGTGTGTCTGTGTTACTGGGTATCGGTGTATGTCTTTGTGACTTGGTGTCACTGTATGTCTTTGTTACTGGGTGTCAGTGTGTGTCTTTGTGACTTTGTGTCAGTGTATGTCTTTGTTACTTGGTGTAAGTGTGTGTCTGTGTTACTGGGTATCAGTGTATGTCTTTGATACTTGGTGTCAGTGTATGTCAAAATACTTGGTGTAAGTGTATGTCTTTGTTACTTGGTGTAATTGTCTGTCTTTGTTACTTGGAGTAAGTGTATGTCTTTGTTACTTGCTGTCAGGGTATGTCTTTGTTACTTGGTGTCAGTGTGTGTCTGTGTTACTGGGTATCAGTGTATGTCTTTGTGACTTGCTATCAGTGTATGTCTTTGTGACTTGGTGTAAGTGTATGTCTTTGTTACTGGGTGTCAGTGTGTGTCTGTGTTACTTGGTGTAAGTGTGTGTCTTTGTTACTTGGTGTCCGTGTGTGTCTGTGTTACTGGGTATCAGTGTATGTCTTTGTTCCTTTGTGTCAGTGTATGTCTGTGTTACTTTGTGGAAGTGTTTGTCTGTGTTACTGGGTGTCAGTGTGTGTCTGTGTTACTTGGTGAATGTGTGTGTCTTTGTTACTTGGTGTCCGTGTGTGTCTGTGTTACTGGGTGTCAGTGTATGACTTTGTTACTGGGTGTCTGTGTATGTCTTTGTTACTTGGTGTAAGTGTGTGTCTGTGTTACTGGGTATCAGTGTCTGTCTTTGTTACGGTGCAAGTGTGTGTCTGTGTTACTGGGTATCAGTGTATGTCTTTGTTACTTGGCGTCAGTGTATGTCTGTGTTACTTGGTGTAAGTGTGTGTCTGTGTTACTGGGTAGCAGTGTATGTCTTTGTGACTTGGTGTCAGTGTATGTCTTTGTTACTGGGTGTCAGTGTGTGTCTTCGTGACTTGGTGTAAGTGTGTGTCTGTGTTACTGGGTGTCAGTGTATGTCTTTGTTACTTGGTGTCAGTGTATGTCAAAATACTTGGTGTAGTGTATGTCTTTGTTACTTGGTGTAATTGTCTGTCTTTGTTACTTGGTGTAAGTGTATGTCTTTGTTACTTGGTGTCAGTGCATGTCTTTGTGACTTGGTATCAGTGTATGTCTTTGTTACTGGGTGTCAGTGTGTGTCTGTGTTCCTGGGTAGCAGTGTATGTCTTTGTGACTTGGTGTCAGTGTATGTCGTTGTTACTGGGTGTCAGTGTGTGTCTTTGTGACTTGGTGTTAGTGTATGTCTTTGTTACTGGGTGTCAGTGTGTGTCTTTGTGACTTGGTGTCAGTGTATGTCTTTGTTACTTGATGTCAGTGTGTGTCTATGCTCCTGGGTATCAGTGTATGTCTTTGTTACTTGGTGTCAGTGTATGTCTGTGTTACTTGGTGTTATTGTGTGTCTGTGTATCAGTGTATGTCTTTGTGACTTGGTGTCAGTGTATATCTTTGTTACTTGGTGTCAGTGTGTGTCTTTGTTACTTGGTGTAAGTGTGTGTCTGTGTTACTGGGTATCAGTGTCTGTCTTTGTTACGGTGCAAGTGTGTGTCTGTGTTACTGGGTATCAGTGTATGTCTTTGTTACTTGGCGTCAGTGTATGTCTGTGTTACTTGGTGTAAGTGTGTGTCTGTGTTACTGGGTAGCAGTGTATGTCTTTGTGACTTGGTGTCAGTGTATGTCTTTGTTACTGGGTGTCAGTGTGTGTCTTTGTGACTTGGTGTAAGTGTGTGTCTGTGTTACTGGGTGTCAGTGTATGTCTTTGTTACTTGGTGTCAGTGTATGTCAAAATACTTGGTGTAGTGTATGTCTTTGTTACTTGGTGTAATTGTCTGTCTTTGTTACTTGGTGTAAGTGTATGTCTTTGTTACTTGGTGTCAGTGCATGTCTTTGTGACTTGGTATCAGTGTATGTCTTTGTTACTGGGTGTCAGTGTGTGTCTGTGTTCCTGGGTAGCATTGTATGTCTTTGTGACTTGGTGTCAGTGTATGTCGTTGTTACTGGGTGTCAGTGTGTGTCTTTGTGACTTGGTGTTAGTGTATGTCTTTGTTACTGGGTGTCAGTGTGTGTCTTTGTGACTTGGTGTCAGTGTATGTCTTTGTTACTTGATGTCAGTGTGTGTCTATGCTCCTGGGTATCAGTGTATGTCTTTGTTACTTGGTGTCAGTGTATGTCTGTGTTACTTGGTGTTATTGTGTGTCTGTGTATCAGTGTATGTCTTTGTGACTTGGTGTCAGTGTATATCTTTGTTACTTGGTGTCAGTGTGTGTCTTTGTGACTTGGGGTCAGTGTATGTCTGTGTTACTGGGGGTCAGTGTGTGTCTGTGTTACTGGGGGTCAATGTGTGTTTCTAACTGGTTGTCAGTGTGTGTCTGTGTTACTGGGTATCAGTGTATGTCTTTGTTACTTGGTGTCAGTGTATGTCTGTGTTACTTGGTGTAAGTGTATGTCTTTGTTACTTGGTGTAAGTGTTTGTCTGTTTTACTTGGTGTAAGTGTGTGTCTGTGTTCCTGGGTATCATTGTATGTCTTTGTTACTTGGTGTCAGTGTATGTCTGTGTTATTTGGTGTAAGTGTGTGTCTGTGTTACTGGGTATCAGTGTATGTCTTTGTTACTTGGTGTCAGTGTATGTCTATGTTGCTTGGTGTAAGTGTATGTCTTTGTTACTTGGTGTAAGTGTTTGTCTGTTTTACTTGGTGTAAGTGTGTGTCTGTGTTCCTGGGTATTGTTGTATGTCTTTGTTACTTGGTGTCAGTGTATGTCTGTGTTACTTGGTTTAAGTGTATGTTTTTGTTACTTGGAGTCAGTGTATGTCTGTGTTACTTGGTGTAAGTGTATGTCTTTGTTACTTGGTGTCAGTGTATGCCTGTGTTGCTTGGTGTAAGTGTGTGTCTGTGTTACTGGGTGTCAGTGTGTGTCTGTGATACTTGGTGTAATTGTGTGTCATTGTTAGTTGTTGTCCGTGTGTGTCTGTGTTACTGGGTGTCAGTGTATGTCTTTGTTACTGGGTGTCAGTGTATGTCTTTGTTACTAGGTGTAAGTGTGTGGCTGTGTTACTGGGTATCAGTGTCTGTCTTTGTTACTTTGTGAAAGTGTGTGTCTGTGTTACTGGGTATCAGTGTATGTCTTTGTTACTTGGTGTCAGTGTATGTCTGTGTTAGTTGGTGTAAGTGTCTGTCTGTGTTACTGGGTATCAGTGTATGTCTTTGTGACTTGGTATCAGTGTATGTCTTTGTTACTGGGTGTCAGTGTGTGTCTTTGTGACTTGGTGTCAGTGTATGTCTGTGTTACTTGGTGTAAGTGCATGTCTTTGTTACTTGGTGTCAGTGTATGTCTGTGTTACTTGGTGTCAGTGTATGTCTGTGTTGCTTGGTATAAGTGTGTGTCTGTGTTACTGGGTGTCAGTGTGTGTCTGTGATACTTGGTGGAAGTGTGTGTCTTTGTTACTTGGTGTCCGTGTGTGTCTGTGTTACTGGGTGTCAGTGCATGTCTTTGTTACTTGGTGTCAGTGTATATCTGTGTTACTTGGTGTAAGTGTGTGTCTTTGTTACTTGGTGTAATTGTATGTCGTTGTTACTTGGTGTCAGTGTATGTCTGTGTTACTTGGTGTCAGTGTATATCTGTGTTACTTGGTGTAAGTGTGTGTCTTTGTTACTTGGTGTAATTTTATGTCTTTGTTACTTGGTGTCAGTGTCTGTCTGTGTTACTTGGTGTAGGTGTATGTCTTTGTTACTTGGTGTAAGTGTATGTCTGTGTTACTTGGTGTCAGTGTATGTCTGTGTTACTTGGTGTTATTGTGTGTCTGTGCATCAGTGTATGTCTTTGTTACTTGGTGTCAGTGTGTGTCTTTGTGACTTGGTGTCAGTGTTTGTCTGTGTTACTGGGGGTCAGTGTGTGTCTGTGTTACTGGTGGACAGTGTGTTTTTCTAACTGTGTGTCAGTGTGTGTCTGTGTTACTGGGTATCATTGTATGTCTTTGTTACTTGGTGTCAGTGTATATCTTTCTTACATGGTGTACGTGTATGTCTTTGTTACATGGTGTAAGCGTGTGTCTGTGTTACTTTGTGTAAGTGTGTGTCTGTGTTCCTGGGTATCATTGTATGTCTTAGTTACTTGGTGTCAGTGTATGTCTGTGTTACTTGGTGTAAGTGTCTGTCTGTGTTACTGGGTATCAGTGTATGTCTTTGTTACTTGGTGTCAGTGTATGTCTGTGTTACTTGGTGTAAGTCTGTGTCTGTGTTGCTGGTTGTCAGTGTGTGTCTGTGTTAATTGGTGTAAGTGTGTGTCTTTGTTACTTGGTGTCCGTGTGTGCTTGTGTTGCTGGGTGTCAGTGCATGTCTTTGTTACTTGGTGCCAGTGTATATCTGTGTTACTTGGTGTAAGTGTGTTTCTTTGTTACTTGGTGTAATTGTATGTCTTTGTGACTTGATGTCAGTGTATGTCTGTGTTACTTGGAGTATGTGTATGTCTTTGTTACTTGGTGTAAGTGTGTGTCTGTGTTACTTGGTGTAAGTGTGTGTCTGTGTTCCTGGGTATCAGTGTATGTCTTTGTTACATGGTGTCAGTGTATGTCTGTGTTACTAGGTGTAACTGTGTGTCTGTGTTACTGGGTATCAGTGTATTTCTTTGTTACTTGGTGTCAGTGCATGTCTGTGTTACTTGGTGTAAGTGTGTGTCTGTGTTACTGGGTGCCAGTGTGTGTCTGTGTTACATGGTGTAAGTGTGTGTCTGTGTTCCTGGGTATCAGTGTATGTCTTTGTTACTTGGTGTCAGTGTCTGTCTTTGTTACTTGGTGCAAGTGTGTGTCTGTGTTACATGGTGAAAGTGTGTGTCTGTGTTCCTGGGTATCATTGTATGTCTTTGTTACTTGGTGTAAGTCTATGTCTGTGTTACTTGGTGTCAGTGTATGTCTGTGTTACTTGGTGTTATTGTGTGTCTGTGCATCAGTGTATGTCTTTGTTACTTGGTGTCAGTGTGTGTCTTTGTGACTTGGTGTCAGTGTTTGTCTGTGTTCCTGGGGGTCAGTGTGTGTCTGTGTTACTGGGGGTCAGTGTGCTTTTCTAAATGTGTGTCAGTGTGTGTCTGTGTTACTGGGTATCATTGTATGTCTTTGTTACTTGGTGTCAGTGTATGTCTGTGTTACATGGTGTAAGTGTATGTCTTTGTTACATGGTGTAAGTGTGTGTCTGTGTTACTTTGTGTAAGTGTGTGTCTGTGTACCTGGGTATCATTGTATGTCTTAGTTACTTGGTGTCAGTGTATGTCTGTGTTACTTGGTGTAAGTCTGTGTCTGTGTTGCTGGTTGTCAGTGTGTGTCTGTGTTACTTGGTGTAAGTGTGTGTCTTTGTTACTTGGTGTCCGTGTGTGCTTGTGTTACTGGGTGTCAGTGCATGTCTTTGTT
Organism: Heterodontus francisci; assembly: GCF_036365525.1. Taxonomy (NCBI): domain Eukaryota; kingdom Metazoa; phylum Chordata; class Chondrichthyes; order Heterodontiformes; family Heterodontidae; genus Heterodontus; species Heterodontus francisci. Next base: position 376,593 of record NW_027140239.1, read on the forward strand.
ACTTGGTGCCAGTGTATATCTGTGTTACTTGGTGTAAGTGTGTTTCTTTGTTACTTGGTGTAATTGTATGTCTTTGTTACTTGAAGTCAGTGTATGTCTGTGTTACTTGGTGTATGTGTATGTCTTTCTTACTTGGTGTAAGTGTGTGTCTGTGTTACTTGGTGTAAGTGTGTGTCTGTGTTCCTGGGTATCAGTGTATGTCTTTGTTACATGGTGTCAGTGTATGTCTGTGTTACTTGGTGTAAGTGTGTGTCTGTGTTACTGGGTATCAGTGTATTTCTTTGTTACTTGGTGTCAGTGCATGTCTGTGTTACTTGGTGTAAGTGTGTGTCTGTGTTACTGGGTGTCAGTGTGTGTCTGTGTTACTTGGTGCAAGTGTGTGTCTGTGTTCCTGGGTATCAGTGTATGTCTTTGTTACTTGGTGTCAGTGTCTGTCTTTGTTACTTGGTGTAAGTGTGAGTCTTTGTTACTTAGTTTAATGTATGTCTTTGTTACTTGGTGTCAGTGTATGTCTGTGTTACTTGGTGTAAGAGTATGTCTTTGTTACTTGTTGGAAGTGTGTGCTGTGTTACTTGGTGAAAGTGTGTGTCTGTGTTCCTGGGTATCATTGTATGTCTTTGTTACTTGGTGTCAGTGTATGTCTGTGTTACTTGGTGTAAGTGTGTGTCTGTGTTACTGGGTATCAGTGTATGTCTTTGTTACTTGGTATCAGTGTATGTCTGTGTTACTTGGTGTAAGTGTGTGTCTGTGTTACTGGGTGTCAGTGTGTGTCTGTGTTACTTGGTGTAAGTGTGTGTCTTTGTTACTTGGTGTCCGTGTGTGTCGTTGTTACTGGGTGTCAGTGTATGTCTTTGTTACTGGTTATCAGTGTCTGTCTTTGTTACTTGGTGCAAGTGTGTGTCTGTGTTAATGGGTATCAGTGCATGACTTTGTTACTTGGTGTCAGTGTATGTCTGTGTTACTTGGTGTAAGTGTGTGTCTGTGTTACTGGGCATCAGTGTATGTCTTTGTGACTTGGTGTCAGTGTATGTCTTTGTTACTGGTTGTCAGTGTGTGTCTTTGTGAAATGGTGTCAGTGTATGTCTTTGTTACTTGGTGTAAGTGTGTGTCTGTGTTACTGGGTATCAGAGTATGTCGTTGTTACTTGGTGCCAGTGTATGTCAAAATACTTGATGTAAGTGTATGTCTTTGTTACTTGGTGTAATTGTCTGCCTTTGTTACTTGCTGTAAGTGTATGTCTTTTTTACTTGGTGTCAGTGTCTGTCTTTGTTACTTGGTGTCATTGTATGTCTGTGTTACTTGGTGTAAGTGTGTGTCTTTGTTACTTGGTGTAAGTGTATGTCTTTGTTACTTGGTGTCGGTGTTTGTCTTTGTTACTTGGTGTCAGTGTATGTCTGTGTTGCTTTGTGTAAGTGTGTGTCTTTGTTAATTGGTGTAAGTGAATGTCTTTGTGACTTGATATCAGTGTATGTCTTTGTTACTGGGTGTCAGTGTGTGTCTGTGTTACTGGGTATCAGTGTATGTCTTTGTGACTTGGTATCAGTGTATGTCTTTGTTACTGGGTGTCAGTGTGTTTCTGTGTTACTGGGTATCAGTGTATGTCTTTGTGACTTGGTATCAGTGTATGTCTTTGTTACTGGGTGTCAGTGTGTGTCTGTGTTCCTGGGTATCAGTGTATGTCTTTGTGACTTGGTGTCAGTGTATGTCTTTGTTACTGGGTGTCAGAGTGTGTCTTTGTCACTTGGTGTCAGTGTATGTCTTTGTTACTTGGTGTCAGTGTGTGTCTGTGTTACTGGGTGTCAATGTATGTCTTTGTTACTGGGTGTCAGTGTATGCCTTTGTTACTTGGTGCAAGTGTGTGTCTGTGTTACTGGGTGTCAGTGTGTGTCTTTGTTACTTGGTGCAAGTGTGTGTCTGTGTTCCTGGGTATCAGTGTATGTCTTTGTTACTTGGTGTCAGTGTCTGTCTTTGTTACTTGGTGTAAGTGTGAGTCTTTGTTACTTTGTTTAATGTATGTCTTGTTACTTGGTGTCAGTGTATGTCTGTGTTACTTGGTGTAAGAGTATGTCTTTGTTACTTGTTGTAAGTGTGTGCTGTGTTACTTGGTGAAAGTGTGTGTCTGTGTTCCTGGGTATCATTGTATGTCTTTGCTACTTGGTGTCAGTGTATGTCTGTGTTACTTGGTGTAAGTGTGTGTCTGTGTTACTGGGTATCAGTGTATGTCTTTGTTACTTGTTGTCAGTGCATGTCTGTGTTGCTTGGTGTAAGTGTTTGTCTGTGTTACTGGGTGTCAGTGTGTGTCTGTGATACTTGGTGTAAGTGTGTGTCTGTGTTACTGGGTGTCAATGTGTGTCTGTGTTACTTGGTGTAAGTGTGCGTCTTTGTTACTTGGTGCAATTGTATGTCTTTGTTACTTGGTGTCAGTGTATGTCTGTGTTACTTTGTGTAAGAGTGTTTCTGTGTTACTGGGTATCAGTGTATGTCTTTGTTACTTGGTATCAGTGTATGTCTGTGTTACTTGGTGCAAGTGTGTGTCTGTGTTACTGGGTGTCAGTGTGTGTCTGTGTTACTTGGTGTAAGTGTGTGTCTTTGTTACTTGGTGTCCGTGTGTGTCGTTGTTACTGGGTGTCAGTGTATGTCTTTGTTACTGGTTATCAGTGTCTGTCTTTGTTACTTGGTGCAAGTGTGTGTCTGTGTTAATGGGTATCAGTGCATGACTTTGTTACTTGGTGTCAGTGTATGTCTGTGTTACTTGGTGTAAGTGTGTGTCTGTGTTACTGGGCATCAGTGTATGTCTTTGTGACTTGGTGTCAGTGTATGTCTTTGTTACTGGTTGTCAGTGTGTGTCTTTGTGAAATGGTGTCAGTGTATGTCTTTGTTACTTGGTGTAAGTGTGTGTCTGTGTTACTGGGTATCAGAGTATGTCGTTGTTACTTGGTGCCAGTGTATGTCAAAATACTTGATGTAAGTGTATGTCTTTGTTACTTGGTGTAATTGTCTGCCTTTGTTACTTGGTGTAAGTGTATGTCTTTTTTACTTGGTGTCAGTGTCTGTCTTTGTTACTTGGTGTCATTGTATGTCTGTGTTACTTGGTGTAAGTGTGTGTCTTTGTTACTTGGTGTAAGTGTATGTCTTTGTTACTTGGTGTCGGTGTTTGTCTTTGTTACTTGGTGTCAGTGTATGTCTGTGTTGCTTGGTGTAAGTGTGTGTCTTTGTTAATTGGTGTAAGTGAATGTCTTTGTGACTTGATATCAGTGTATGTCTTTGTTACTGGGTGTCAGCGTGTGTCTGTGTTACTGGGTATCAGTGTATGTCTTTGTGACTTGGTATCAGTGTATGTCTTTGTTACTGGGTGTCAGTGTGTTTCTGTGTTACTGGGTATCAGTGTATGTCTTTGTGACTTGGTATCAGTGTATGTCTTCGTTACTGGGTGTCAGTGTGTGTCTGTGTTCCTGGGTATCAGTGTATGTCTTTGTGACTTGGTGTCAGTGTATGTCTTTGTTACTGGGTGTCAGAGTGTGTCTTTGTCACTTGGTGTCAGTGTATGTCTTTGTTACTTGGTGTCAGTGTGTGTCTGTGTTACTGGGTGTCAATGTATGTCTTTGTTACATGGTGTCAGTGTATGCCTTTGTTACTTGGTGTAAGTGTGTGTCTGTGTTACTGGGTATCAGTGTATTTCTTTGTTACTTGGTGTCAGTGCATGTCTGTGTTACTTGGTGTAAGTGTGTGTCTGTGTTACTGGGTGTCAGTGTGTGTCTGTGTTACTTGGTGCAAGTGTGTGTCTGTGTTCCTGGGTATCAGTGTATGTCTTTGTTACTTGGTGTCAGTGTCTGTCTTTGTTACTTGGTGTAAGTGTGAGTCTTTGTTACTTAGTTTAATGTATGTCTTTGTTACTTGGTGTCAGTGTATGTCTGTGTTACTTGGTGTAAGAGTATGTCTTTGTTACTTGTTGGAAGTGTGTGCTGTGTTACTTGGTGAAAGTGTGTGTCTGTGTTCCTGGGTATCATTGTATGTCTTTGTTACTTGGTGTCAGTGTATGTCTGTGTTACTTGGTGTAAGTGTGTGTCTGTGTTACTGGGTATCAGTGTATGTCTTTGTTACTTGGTATCAGTGTATGTCTGTGTTACTTGGTGTAAGTGTGTGTCTGTGTTACTGGGTGTCAGTGTGTGTCTGTGTTACTTGGTGTAAGTGTGTGTCTTTGTTACTTGGTGTCCGTGTGTGTCGTTGTTACTGGGTGTCAGTGTATGTCTTTGTTACTGGTTATCAGTGTCTGTCTTTGTTACTTGGTGCAAGTGTGTGTCTGTGTTAATGGGTATCAGTGCATGACTTTGTTACTTGGTGTCAGTGTATGTCTGTGTTACTTGGTGTAAGTGTGTGTCTGTGTTACTGGGCATCAGTGTATGTCTTTGTGACTTGGTGTCAGTGTATGTCTTTGTTACTGGTTGTCAGTGTGTGTCTTTGTGAAATGGTGTCAGTGTATGTCTTTGTTACTTGGTGTAAGTGTGTGTCTGTGTTACTGGGTATCAGAGTATGTCGTTGTTACTTGGTGCCAGTGTATGTCAAAATACTTGATGTAAGTGTATGTCTTTGTTACTTGGTGTAATTGTCTGCCTTTGTTACTTGGTGTAAGTGTATGTCTTTTTTACTTGGTGTCAGTGTCTGTCTTTGTTACTTGGTGTCATTGTATGTCTGTGTTACTTGGTGTAAGTGTGTGTCTTTGTTACTTGGTGTAAGTGTATGTCTTTGTTACTTGGTGTCGGTGTTTGTCTTTGTTACTTGGTGTCAGTGTATGTCTGTGTTGCTTTGTGTAAGTGTGTGTCTTTGTTAATTGGTGTAAGTGAATGTCTTTGTGACTTGATATCAGTGTATGTCTTTGTTACTGGGTGTCAGTGTGTGTCTGTGTTACTGGGTATCAGTGTATGTCTTTGTGACTTGGTATCAGTGTATGTCTTTGTTACTGGGTGTCAGTGTGTTTCTGTGTTACTGGGTATCAGTGTATGTCTTTGTGACTTGGTATCAGTGTATGTCTTTGTTACTGGGTGTCAGTGTGTGTCTGTGTTCCTGGGTATCAGTGTATGTCTTTGTGACTTGGTGTCAGTGTATGTCTTTGTTACTGGGTGTCAGAGTGTGTCTTTGTCACTTGGTGTCAGTGTATGTCTTTGTTACTTGGTGTCAGTGTGTGTCTGTGTTACTGGGTGTCAATGTATGTCTTTGTTACTGGGTGTCAGTGTATGCCTTTGTTACTTGGTGCAAGTGTGTGTCTGTGTTACTGGGTGTCAGTGTGTGTCTTTGTTACTTGGTGCAAGTGTGAGTCTTTGTTACTTTGTTTAATGTATGTCTTGTTACTTGGTGTCAGTGTATGTCTGTGTTACTTGGTGTAAGAGTATGTCTTTGTTACTTGTTGTAAGTGTGTGCTGTGTTACTTGGTGAAAGTGTGTGTCTGTGTTCCTGGGTATCATTGTATGTCTTTGCTACTTGGTGTCAGTGTATGTCTGTGTTACTTGGTGTAAGTGTGTGTCTGTGTTACTGGGTATCAGTGTATGTCTTTGTTACTTGTTGTCAGTGCATGTCTGTGTTGCTTGGTGTAAGTGTTTGTCTGTGTTACTGGGTGTCAGTGTGTGTCTGTGATACTTGGTGTAAGTGTGTGTCTGTGTTACTGGGTGTCAATGTGTGTCTGTGTTACTTGGTGTAAGTGTGCGTCTTTGTTACTTGGTGCAATTGTATGTCTTTGTTACTTGGTGTCAGTGTATGTCTGTGTTACTTTGTGTAAGAGTGTTTCTGTGTTACTGGGTATCAGTGTATGTCTTTGTTACTTGGTATCAGTGTATGTCTGTGTTACTTGGTGCAAGTGTGTGTCTGTGTTACTGGGTGTCAGTGTGTGTCTGTGTTACTTGGTGTAAGTGTGTGTCTTTGTTACTTGGTGTCCGTGTGTGTCGTTGTTACTGGGTGTCAGTGTATGTCTTTGTTACTGGTTATCAGTGTCTGTCTTTGTTACTTGGTGCAAGTGTGTGTCTGTGTTAATGGGTATCAGTGCATGACTTTGTTACTTGGTGTCAGTGTATGTCTGTGTTACTTGGTGTAAGTGTGTGTCTGTGTTACTGGGCATCAGTGTATGTCTTTGTGACTTGGTGTCAGTGTATGTCTTTGTTACTGGTTGTCAGTGTGTGTCTTTGTGAAATGGTGTCAGTGTATGTCTTTGTTACTTGGTGTAAGTGTGTGTCTGTGTTACTGGGTATCAGAGTATGTCGTTGTTACTTGGTGCCAGTGTATGTCAAAATACTTGATGTAAGTGTATGTCTTTGTTACTTGGTGTAATTGTCTGCCTTTGTTACTTGGTGTAAGTGTATGTCTTTTTTACTTGGTGTCAGTGTCTGTCTTTGTTACTTGGTGTCATTGTATGTCTGGGTTACTTGGTGTAAGTGTGTGTCTTTGTTACTTGGTGTAAGTGTATGTCTTTGTTACTTGGTGTCGGTGTTTGTCTTTGTTACTTGGTGTCAGTGTATGTCTGTGTTGCTTGGTGTAAGTGTGTGTCTTTGTTAATTGGTGTAAGTGAATGTCTTTGTGACTTGATATCAGTGTATGTCTTTGTTACTGGGTGTCAGTGTGTGTCTGTGTTACTGGGTATCAGTGTATGTCTTTGTGACTTGGTATCAGTGTATGTCTTTGTTACTGGGTGTCAGTGTGTTTCTGTGTTACTGGGTATCAGTGTATGTCTTTGTGACTTGGTATCAGTGTATGTCTTCGTTACTGGGTGTCAGTGTGTGTCTGTGTTCCTGGGTATCAGTGTATGTCTTTGTGACTTGGTGTCAGTGTATGTCTTTGTTACTGGGTGTCAGAGTGTGTCTTTGTCACTTGGTGTCAGTGTATGTCTTTGTTACTTGGTGTCAGTGTGTGTCTGTGTTACTGGGTGTCAATGTATGTCTTTGTTACATGGTGTCAGTGTATGCCTTTGTTACTTGGTGTAAGTGTGTGTCTGTGTTACTGGGTATCAGTGTATTTCTTTGTTACTTGGTGTCAGTGCATGTCTGTGTTACTTGGTGTAAGTGTGTGTCTGTGTTACTGGGTGTCAGTGTGTGTCTGTGTTACTTGGTGCAAGTGTGTGTCTGTGTTCCTGGGTATCAGTGTATGTCTTTGTTACTTGGTGTCAGTGTCTGTCTTTGTTACTTGGTGTAAGTGTGAGTCTTTGTTACTTAGTTTAATGTATGTCTTTGTTACTTGGTGTCAGTGTATGTCTGTGTTACTTGGTGTAAGAGTATGTCTTTGTTACTTGTTGGAAGTGTGTGCTGTGTTACTTGGTGAAAGTGTGTGTCTGTGTTCCTGGGTATCATTGTATGTCTTTGTTACTTGGTGTCAGTGTATGTCTGTGTTACTTGGTGTAAGTGTGTGTCTGTGTTACTGGGTATCAGTGTATGTCTTTGTTACTTGGTATCAGTGTATGTCTGTGTTACTTGGTGTAAGTGTGTGTCTGTGTTACTGGGTGTCAGTGTGTGTCTGTGTTACTTGGTGTAAGTGTGTGTCTTTGTTACTTGGTGTCCGTGTGTGTCGTTGTTACTGGGTGTCAGTGTATGTCTTTGTTACTGGTTATCAGTGTCTGTCTTTGTTACTTGGTGCAAGTGTGTGTCTGTGTTAATGGGTATCAGTGCATGACTTTGTTACTTGGTGTCAGTGTATGTCTGTGTTACTTGGTGTAAGTGTGTGTCTGTGTTACTGGGCATCAGTGTATGTCTTTGTGACTTGGTGTCAGTGTATGTCTTTGTTACTGGTTGTCAGTGTGTGTCTTTGTGAAATGGTGTCAGTGTATGTCTTTGTTACTTGGTGTAAGTGTGTGTCTGTGTTACTGGGTATCAGAGTATGTCGTTGTTACTTGGTGCCAGTGTATGTCAAAATACTTGATGTAAGTGTATGTCTTTGTTACTTGGTGTAATTGTCTGCCTTTGTTACTTGGTGTAAGTGTATGTCTTTTTTACTTGGTGTCAGTGTCTGTCTTTGTTACTTGGTGTCATTGTATGTCTGTGTTACTTGGTGTAAGTGTGTGTCTTTGTTACTTGGTGTAAGTGTATGTCTTTGTTACTTGGTGTCGGTGTTTGTCTTTGTTACTTGGTGTCAGTGTATGTCTGTGTTGCTTTGTGTAAGTGTGTGTCTTTGTTAATTGGTGTAAGTGAATGTCTTTGTGACTTGATATCAGTGTATGTCTTTGTTACTGGGTGTCAGTGTGTGTCTGTGTTACTGGGTATCAGTGTATGTCTTTGTGACTTGGTATCAGTGTATGTCTTTGTTACTGGGTGTCAGTGTGTTTCTGTGTTACTGGGTATCAGTGTATGTCTTTGTGACTTGGTATCAGTGTATGTCTTTGTTACTGGGTGTCAGTGTGTGTCTGTGTTCCTGGGTATCAGTGTATGTCTTTGTGACTTGGTGTCAGTGTATGTCTTTGTTACTGGGTGTCAGAGTGTGTCTTTGTCACTTGGTGTCAGTGTATGTCTTTGTTACTTGGTGTCAGTGTGTGTCTGTGTTACTGGGTGTCAATGTATGTCTTTGTTACTGGGTGTCAGTGTATGCCTTTGTTACTTGGTGCAAGTGTGTGTCTGTGTTACTGGGTGTCAGTGTGTGTCTTTGTTACTTGGTGCAAGTGTGTGTCTGTGTTCCTGGGTATCAGTGTATGTCTTTGTTACTTGGTGTCAGTGTCTGTCTTTGTTACTTGGTGTAAGTGTGAGTCTTTGTTACTTTGTTTAATGTATGTCTTGTTACTTGGTGTCAGTGTATGTCTGTGTTACTTGGTGTAAGAGTATGTCTTTGTTACTTGTTGTAAGTGTGTGCTGTGTTACTTGGTGAAAGTGTGTGTCTGTGTTCCTGGGTATCATTGTATGTCTTTGCTACTTGGTGTCAGTGTATGTCTGTGTTACTTGGTGTAAGTGTGTGTCTGTGTTACTGGGTATCAGTGTATGTCTTTGTTACTTGTTGTCAGTGCATGTCTGTGTTGCTTGGTGTAAGTGTTTGTCTGTGTTACTGGGTGTCAGTGTGTGTCTGTGATACTTGGTGTAAGTGTGTGTCTGTGTTACTGGGTGTCAATGTGTGTCTGTGTTACTTGGTGTAAGTGTGCGTCTTTGTTACTTGGTGCAATTGTATGTCTTTGTTACTTGGTGTCAGTGTATGTCTGTGTTACTTTGTGTAAGAGTGTTTCTGTGTTACTGGGTATCAGTGTATGTCTTTGTTACTTGGTATCAGTGTATGTCTGTGTTACTTGGTGCAAGTGTGTGTCTGTGTTACTGGGTGTCAGTGTGTGTCTGTGTTACTTGGTGTAAGTGTGTGTCTTTGTTACTTGGTGTCCGTGTGTGTCGTTGTTACTGGGTGTCAGTGTATGTCTTTGTTACTGGTTATCAGTGTCTGTCTTTGTTACTTGGTGCAAGTGTGTGTCTGTGTTAATGGGTATCAGTGCATGACTTTGTTACTTGGTGTCAGTGTATGTCTGTGTTACTTGGTGTAAGTGTGTGTCTGTGTTACTGGGCATCAGTGTATGTCTTTGTGACTTGGTGTCAGTGTATGTCTTTGTTACTGGTTGTCAGTGTGTGTCTTTGTGAAATGGTGTCAGTGTATGTCTTTGTTACTTGGTGTAAGTGTGTGTCTGTGTTACTGGGTATCAGAGTATGTCGTTGTTACTTGGTGCCAGTGTATGTCAAAATACTTGATGTAAGTGTATGTCTTTGTTACTTGGTGTAATTGTCTGCCTTTGTTACTTGGTGTAAGTGTATGTCTTTTTTACTTGGTGTCAGTGTCTGTCTTTGTTACTTGGTGTCATTGTATGTCTGTGTTACTTGGTGTAAGTGTGTGTCTTTGTTACTTGGTGTAAGTGTATGTCTTTGTTACTTGGTGTCGGTGTTTGTCTTTGTTACTTGGTGTCAGTGTATGTCTGTGTTGCTTGGTGTAAGTGTGTGTCTTTGTTAATTGGTGTAAGTGAATGTCTTTGTGACTTGATATCAGTGTATGTCTTTGTTACTGGGTGTCAGTGTGTGTCTGTGTTACTGGGTATCAGTGTATGTCTTTGTGACTTGGTATCAGTGTATGTCTTTGTTACTGGGTGTCAGTGTGTTTCTGTGTTACTGGGTATCAGTGTATGTCTTTGTGACTTGGTATCAGTGTATGTCTTCGTTACTGGGTGTCAGTGTGTGTCTGTGTTCCTGGGTATCAGTGTATGTCTTTGTGACTTGGTGTCAGTGTATGTCTTTGTTACTGGGTGTCAGAGTGTGTCTTTGTCACTTGGTGTCAGTGTATGTCTTTGTTACTTGGTGTCAGTGTGTGTCTGTGTTACTGGGTGTCAATGTATGTCTTTGTTACTGGGTGTCAGTGTATGCCTTTGTTACTTGGTGCAAGTGTGTGTCTGTGTTACTGGGTGTCAGTGTGTGTCTGTGTTACTTGGTGCAAGTGTGTGTCTGTGTTCCTGGGTATCAGTGTATGTCTTTGTTACTTGGTGTCAGTGTCTGTCTTTGTTACTTGGTGTAAGTGTGAGTCTTTGTTACTTTGTTTAATGTATGTCTTGTTACTTGGTGTCAGTGTATGTCTGTGTTACTTGGTGTAAGAGTATGTCTTTGTTACTTGTTGTAAGTGTGTGCTGTGTTACTTGGTGAAAGTGTGTGTCTGTGTTCCTGGGTATCATTGTATGTCTTTGCTACTTGGTGTCAGTGTATGTCTGTGTTACTTGGTGTAAGTGTGTGTCTGTGTTACTGGGTATCAGTGTATGTCTTTGTTACTTGTTGTCAGTGCATGTCTGTGTGGCTTGGTGTAAGTGTGTGTCTGTGTTACTGGGTGTCAGTGTGTGTCTGTGATATTTGGTGTAAGTGTGTGTCTGTGTTACTGGGTGTCAATGTGTGTCTGTGTTACTTGGTGTAAGTGTGCGTCTTTGTTACTTGGTGAAATTGTATGTCTTTGTTACTTGGTGTCAGTGTATGTCTGTGTTACTTGGTGTAAGAGTGTGTCTGTGTTACTGGGTATCAGTGTATGTCTTTGTTACTTGGTGTCTGTGTATGTCTGTGTTAGTTGGTGTAAGTGTGTGTCTGTGTTACTGGGTATCAGTGTATGTCTTTGTTACTTGGTATCAGTGTATGTCTGTGTTACTTGGTGTAAGTGTGTGTCTGTGTTACTGGGTGTCAGTGTGTGTCTGTGTTACTTGGTGTAAGTGTGTGTCTTTGTTACTTAGTGTCCGTGTGTGTCTGTGTTACTGGGTGTCAGTGTATGTCTTTGTTACTGGGTGTCAGTGTATGTCTTTGTTACTTGGTGTAAGTGTGTGTCTGTGTTACTGGTTATCAGTGTCTGTCTTTGTTACTTGGTGCAAGTGTGTGTCTGTGTTACTGGGTATCAGTGCATGTCTTTGTTACTTGGTGTCAGTGTATGTCTGTGTTACTTGGTGTAAGTGTGTGTCTGTGTTACTGGGCATTAGTGTATGTCTTTGTGACTTGGTGTCAGTGTATGTCTTTGTTACTGGGTGTCAGTGTGTGTCTTTGTGACTTGGTGTCAGTGTATGTCTTTGTTACTTGGTGTAAGTGTGTGTCTGTGTTGCTGGGTATCAGAGTATGTCGTTGTTACTTGGTGCCAGTGTATTTCAAAATACTTGATGTAAGTGTATGTCTTTGTTACTTGGTGTAATTGTCTGCCTTTGTTACTTGGTGTAAGTGTATGGCTTTTTTACTTGGTGTCAGTGTCTGTCTTTGTTACTTGGTGTGATTGTATGTCTGTGTTACTTGGTGTAAGTGTGTGTCTTTGTTACTTGGTGTAAGTGTATGTCTTTGTTACTTGGTGTCGTTGTTTGTCTTTGTTACTTGGTGTCAGTGTATGTCTGTGTTACGTGGTGTAAGTGTGTGTCTTTGTTAATTGGTGTAAGTGAATGTCTTTGTGACTTGATATCAGTGTATGTCTTTGTTACTGGGTGTCAGTGTGTGTCTGTGTTACTGGGTATCAGTGTATGTCTTTGTGACTTGGTATCAGTGTATGTCTTTGTTTCTGGGTGTCAGTGTGTTTCTGTGTTACTGGGTATCAGTGTATGTCTTTGTGACTTGGTATCAGTGTATGTCTTTGTTACTGGGTGTCAGTGTGTGTCTGTGTTCCTGGGTATCAGTGTATGTCTTTGTGACTTGGTGTCAGTGTATGTCTTTGTTACTGGGTGTCAGAGTGTGTCTTTGTCACTTGGTGTCAGTGTATGTCTTTGTTACTTGGTGTCAGTGTGTGTCTGTGTTACTGGGTGTCAATGTATGTCTTTGTTACTGGGTGTCAGTGTATGCCTTTGTTACTTGGTGCAAGTGTGTGTCTGTGTTACTGGGTGTCAGTGTGTGTCTGTGTTACTTGGTGCAAGTGTGTGTCTGTGTTCCTGGGTATCAGTGTATGTCTTTGTTACTTGGTGTCAGTGTCTGTCTTTGTTACTTGGTGTAAGTGTGAGTCTTTGTTACTTTGTTTAATGTATGTCTTGTTACTTGGTGTCAGTGTATGTCTGTGTTACTTGGTGTAAGAGTATGTCTTTGTTACTTGTTGTAAGTGTGTGCTGTGTTACTTGGTGAAAGTGTGTGTCTGTGTTCCTGGGTATCATTGTATGTCTTTGCTACTTGGTGTCAGTGTATGTCTGTGTTACTTTGTGTAAGTGTGTGTCTGTGTTACTGGGTATCAGTGTATGTCTTTGTTACTTGTTGTCAGTGCATGTCTGTGTTGCTTGGTGTAAGTGTGTGTCTGTGTTACTGGGTGTCAGTGTGTGTCTGTGATACTTGGTGTAAGTGTGTGTCTGTGTTACTGGGTGTCAATGTGTGTCTGTGTTACTTGGTGTAAGTGTGCGTCTTTGTTACTTGGTGCAATTGTATGTCTTTGTTACTTGGTGTCAGTGTATGTCTGTGTTACTTGGTGTAAGAGTGTGTCTGTGTTACTGGGTATCAGTGTATGTCTTTGTTACTTGGTGTCTGTGTATGTCTGTGTTAGTTGGTGTAAGTGTGTGTCTGTGTTACTGGGTGTCAGTGTGTGTCTGTGTTACTTGGTGTAAGTGTGTGTCTTTGTTACTTAGTGTCCGTGTGTGTCTGTGTTACTGGGTGTCAGTGTATGTCTTTGTTGCTGGGTGTCAGTGTATGTCTTTGTTACTTGGTGTAATTGTGTGTCTGTGTTACTGGTTATCAGTGTCTGTCTTTGTTACTTGGTGCAAGTGTGTGTCTGTGTTATTGGGTATCAGTGCATGTCTTTGTTACTTGGTGTCAGTGTATGTCTGTGTTACTTGGTGTAAGTGTGTGTCTGTGTTACTGGGCATTAGTGTATGTCTTTGTGACTTGGTGTCAGTGTATGTCTTTGTTACTGGGTGTCAGTGTGTGTCTTTGTGACTTGGTGTCAGTGTATGTCTTTGTTACTTGGTGTAAGTGTGTGTCTGTGTTACTGGGTATCAGAGTATGTCGTTGTTACTTGGTGCCAGTGTATGTCAAAATACTTGATGTAAGTGTATGTCTTTGTTACTTGGTGTAATTGTCTGCCTTTGTTACTTGGTGTAAGTGTATGGCTTTTTTACTTGGTGTCAGTGTCTGTCTTTGTTACTTGGTGTGATTGTATGTCTGTGTTACTTGGTGTAAGTGTGTGTCTTTGTTACTTGGTGTAAGTGTATGTCTTTGTTACTTGGTGTCGGTGTTTGTCTTTGTTACTTGGTGTCAGTGTATGTCTGTGTTACTTGGTGTAAGTGTGTGTCTTTGTTAATTGGTGTAAGTGAATGTCTTTGTGACTTGATATCAGTGTATGTCTTTGTTACTGGGTGTCAGTGTGTGTCTGTGTTACTGGGTATCAGTGTATGTCTTTGTGACTTGGCATCAGTGTATGTCTTTGTTACTGGGTGTCAGTGTGTTTCTGTGTTACTGGGTATCAGTGTATGTCTTTGTGACTTGGTATCAGTGTATGTCTTTGTTACTGGGTGTCAGTGTGTGTCTGTGTTCCTGGGTATCAGTGCATGTCTTTGTGACTTGGTGTCAGTGTATGTCTTTGTTACTGGGTGTCAGTGTGTGTCTTTGTCACTTGGTGTCAGTGTATGTCTTTGTTACTTGGTGTCAGTGTGTGTCTGTGTTACTGGGTGTCAGTGTATGTCTTTGTTACTGGGTGTCAGTGTATGCCTTTGTTACTTGGTGTAAGTGTGTGTCTGTGTTACTGGGTATCAGTGTATGTCTTTGTTACTTGATGTAAGTGTGTGTCTGTGATAATGGATATCAGTGTATGTCTTTGTTACTTGGTGTCAGAGTATGTCTGTGTTACTTGGTATAAGTGTGTGTCTGTGTATCAGTGCATGTCTTTGTGACTTGGTGTCAGTGTATGTCTTTGTTACTGGGTGTCAGTGTGTGTCTGTGTTATTGGGGGTCAGTGTGTGTTTCGAACTGGGTGTCAGTGTGTGTCTTTGTTACTGGATATCAGTGCAAGTCTTTGTTACTTGGTGTCAGTGTATGTCTGTGTTACTTGGTGTAAGTGTATGTATTTGTTACTTGGTGTAATTGTGTGTCTGTGTTTCTTGGTGTAAGTGTGTGTCTGTGTTCCTGGGTATCATTGTATGTCTTTGTTACTTGGTGTAAGTGTATGTCTGTGTTACTTGGTGTAAGTGTGTGTCTGTGTTACTGGGGATCAGTGTATGTCTTTGTTACTTGGTGTCAGTGTATGTCTGTGTTACTTGGTGTAAGTGTGTGTCTGTGTTACTGGGTGTCAGTGTGTGTCTGTGTTACTTGGTGTAAGTGTGTGTCTTTGTTACTTGGTGTCCGTGTGTGTCTGTGTTACTGGGTGACAGTGCATGTCTTTGTTACTTGGTGTAAGTGTGTGTCTGTGTTACTTGGTGCAAGTGTGTGTCTGTGTTACTGGGTATCAGTGCATGTCTTTGTTACTTGGTGTCAGTGTATGTCTGTGTTACTTGGTGTAAATGTGTGTCTGTGTTACTGGGTATCAGTGTATGTCTTTGTGACTTGGTGTCAGTGTATGTCTTTGTTACTGGGTGTCTGTGTGTGTCTTTGTGACTTGGTGTCAGTGTATGTCTTTGTTACTTGGTGCAAGTGTGTGTCTGTGTTACTGGGTATCAGAGTATGTCGTTGTTACTTGGTGCCAGTGTATGTCAAAATACTTGATGTAAGTGTATGTCTTTGTTACTTGGTGTAATTGTCTGCCTTTGTTACTTGGTGTATGTGTATGGCTTTTTTACTTGGTGCCAGTGTCTGTCTTTGTTACTTGGTGTCATTGTATGTCTGTGTTACTTGGTGTAAGTGTGTGTCTTTGTTACTTGGTGTAAGTGTCTGTCTTTGTTACTTGGTGTCGGTGTTTGTCTTTGTTACTTGGTGTCAGTGTATGTCTGTGTTACTTGGTGTAAGTGTGTGTCTTTGTTAATTGGTGTAAGTGAATGTCTTTGTGACTTGATATCAGTGTATGTCTTTGTTACTGGGTGTCAGTGTGTGTCTGTGTTACTGGGTATCAGTGTATGTCTTTGTGACTTGGTATCAGTGTATGTCTTTGTTACTGGGTGTCAGTGTGTTTCTGTGTTACTGGGTATCAGTGTATGTCTTTGTGACTTGGTATCAGTGTATGTCTTTGTTACTGGGTGTCAGTGTGTGTCTGTGTTCCTGGGTATCAGTGTATGTCTTTGTGACTTGGTGTCAGTGTATGTCTTTGTTAGTGGGTGTCAGTGTGTGTCTTTGTCACTTGGTGTCAGTGTATGTCTTTGTTACTTGGTGTCAGTGTGTGTCTGTGTTACTGGGTGTCAGTGTATGTCTTTGTGACTGGGTGTCAGTGTATGCCTTTGTTACTTGGTCTAAGTGTGTGTCTGTGTTACTGGGTATCAGTGTATGTCTTTGTTTCTTGATGGAAGTGTGTGTCTGTGATAATGGGTATCAGTGTATGTCTTTGTTACTTGGTGTCAGAGTATGTCTGTGTTACTTGGTATAAGTGTGTGTCTGTGTATCAGTGCATGTCTTTGTGACTTGGTGTCAGTGTATGTCTTTGTTACTGGGTGTCAGTGTGTGTCTTTGTGACTTGGTGTCAGTGTATGTCTGTGTTACTGGGGGTCAGCGTGTGTCTGTGTTACTGGGGGTCAGTGTGTGTTTCTAACTGGGTGTCAGTGTGTGTCTGTGTTACTGGGTATCAGTGCAAGTCTTTGTTACTTGGTGTCAGTGTATGTCTGTGTTACTTGGTGTAAGTGTATGTCTTTGTTACTTGGTGTAATTGTGTGTCTGTGTTTCTTGGTGTAAGTGTGTGTCTGTGTTACTGGGTATCAGTGTATGTCTTTGTTACTTGGTGTCAGTGTATGTCTGTGTTACTTGGTGTAAGTGTGTGTCTGTGTTACTGGGTGTCAGTGTGTGTCTGTGTTACTTGGTGTAAGTGTGTGTCTTTGTTACTTGGTGTCCGTGTGTGTCTGTGTTACTGGGTGACAGTGCATGTCTTTGTTACTTGGTGCCAGTGTATATCTGTGTTACTTGGTGCAAGTGTGTGTCTTTGTTACTTGGTGTAATTGTATGTCTTTGTTCCTTGGTGTCAGTGTATGTCTGTGTTACTTGGTGTATGTCTATTTCTTTGTTACTTGGTGTAAGTGTGTGTCTGTGTTACTTGGTGTAAGTGTGGACTGTGTTACTGGGTATCAGTGTGTGTCTTTGTTACTTGGTGTCACTGTATGTCTGTGTTACTTGGTGTCAGTGTATGTCTGTGTTACTTGGTGTAAGTGTGTGTCTGTTTTACTGGGTGTCAGTGTGTGTCTGTGTTACCTGGTGTAAGTGTGTGTCGTTGTTACTTGGTGTCCGTGTGTGTCTGTGTTACTGGGTATCAGTGTCTGTCTTTGTTACTTGGTGTAAGTGTGTGTCTGTGTTACTTGGTGTAAGTGTGTGTCTTTGTTACCTGGTGTCCGTGTGTGTCTGTGTTACTGGGTGTCAGTGCATATCTTTGTTACTTGTTGCCAGTGTATATCTGTGTTACTTGGGGTAAGTGTGTGTCTGTGTTACTGGGTATCAGTGTATGTCTTTGTTACTTAGTGTCAGTGTATGTCCGTGTTACTTTGTGTAAGTGTGTGTCTGTGTTTCTGGGTGACAGTGAGTGTCTGTGTTTCTTGGTGTAAGTGTGTGTCTTTCTTAATTGGTGTAAGTGAATGTCTTTGTGACTTGATATCAGTGTATGTCTTTGTTACTGGGTGTCAGTGTGTGTCTGTGTTACTGGGTATCAGTGTATGTCTTTGTGACTTGGAATCAGTGTATGTCTTTGTTACTGGGTGTCAGTGTGTTTCCGTGTTACTTGGGGATCAGTGTATGTCTTTGCTGCTGGGTGTCAGTGTGTGTCTGTGTTCCTGGGTATCAGTGTATGTCTTTGTGACTTGGTGTCAGTGTATGTCTTTGTCACTTGGTGTCAGTGTATGTCTTTGTTACTTGGTGTCAGTGTGTGTCTGTGTTACTGGGTGTCAGTGTATGACTTTGTTACTGGGTGTCAGTGTATGCCTTTGTTACTTGGTGCAAGTGTGTGTCTGTGTTACTGGGTATCAGTGTCTGTCTTTGTTACTTGGTGTAAGTGTGTGTCTGTGTTACTGGGTATCAGTGTATGTCTTTGTTACTTGATGTAAGTGTGTGTCTGTAATAATGGGTATCAGTGTATGTCTTTGTTACTTGGTGTCAGAGTATGTCTGTGTTACTTGGTGTAAGTGTGTGTTTCTGTATATCAGTGCATGTCTTTGTGACTTGGTGTCAGTGTATGTCTTTGTTACTGGGTGTCAGTGTGTGTCTTTGTGACTTGGTGTCAGTGTATGTCTGTGTTACTGGGGGTCAGTGTGTGTCTGTTTTACTGGGGGTCAGTGTGTGTTTCTAACTGGGTGTCAGTGTGTGTCTGTGTTACTGGGTATCAGTGCAAGTCTTTGTTACTTGGTGTCAGTGTATGTCTGTGTTACTTGGTGTAAGTGTATGTCTTTGTTACTTGGTGTAACTGTGTGTCTGTGTTACTTGGTGTAAATGTCTGTCTGTGTTCCTGGGTGTCATTGTATGTCTTTGTTACTTGGTGTAAGTGTATGTCTGTGTTACTTGGTGTAAGTGTGTGTCTGTGTTACTGGGTATCAGTGTATGTCTTTGTTACTTGGTGTCAGTGTATGTCTGTGTTACTTGGTGTAAGTGTGTGTCTGTGTTACTGGATGTCAGTGTGTGTCTGTGTTACTTGGTGTAAGTGTGTGTCTTTGTTACTTGGTGTCCGTGTGTGTCTGTGTTACTGGGTGTCAGTGCATGTCTTTGTTACTTGGTGTAAGTGTGTGTCTGTGTTACTTGGTGTAAGTGTGTGTCTGTGTTACTGGGTATCAGTGTATGTCTTTGTTACTTGGTGTCACTGTATGTCTGTGTTACTTGGTGTCAGTGTATTTCTGTGTTACTTGGTGTAAGTGTGTGTCTGTTTTACTGGGTGTCAGTGTGTGTCTGTGTTACTTGGTGTAAGTGTGTGTCGTTGTTACTTGGTGTTCGTGTGTGTCTGTGTTCCTGGGTATCATTGTATGTCGTTGTTACTTGGTGTCAGTGTATGTCTGTGTTACTTTGTGTAAATGTGTGTCTGTGTTACTGGGTGTCAGTGTGTGTCTGTGTTACTTGGTGCAAGTGTGTGTCTGTGTTCCTGGGTATCAGTGTATGTCTTTGTTACTTGGTGTCAGTGTCTGTCTTTGTTACTTGGTGTAAGTGTGAGTCTTTGTTACTTTGCTTAATGTATGTCTTTGTTACTTGGTGTCAGTGTATGTCTGTGTTACTTGTTGTAAGTGTGTGCTGTGTTACTTGGTGAAAGTGTGTGTCTGTGTTCCTGGGTATCAGCGTATGTCTTTGTTACTTGGTGTCTGTGTATGTCTGTGTTAGTTGGTGTAAGTGTGTGTCTGTGTTACTGGGTATCAGTGTATGTCTTTGTTACTTGGTATCAGTGTATGTCTGTGTTACTTGGTGTAAGTGTGTGTCTGTGTTACTGGGTGTCAGTGTGTGTCTGTGTTACTTGGTGTAAGTGTGTGTCTTTGTTACTTGGTGTCCGTGTGTGTCTTTGTTACTGGGTGTCAGTGTATGTCTTTGTTACTGGGTGTCAGTGTATGTCAAAATACTTGATGGAAGTGTATGTCTTTGTTACATGGTGTAATTGTCTGCCTTTGTTGCTTGGTGTAAGTGTATGTCTTTTTTACTTGGTGTCAGTGTGTGTCTGTGTTACTGGTTATCAGTGTCTGTCTTTGTTACTTGGTGCAAGTGTGTGTCTGTGTTACTGGGTATCAGTGCATGTCTTTGTTACTTGGTGTCAGTGTATGTCTGTGTTACTTGGTGTAAGTGTGTGTCTGTGTTACTGGGCATCAGTGTATGTCTTTGTGACTTGGTGTCAGTGTATGTCTTTGTTACTGGGTGTCAGTGTGTGTCTTTGTGACTTGGTGTCAGTGTATGTCTTTGTTACTTGGTGTAAGTGTGTGTCTGTGTTACTGGGTATCAGAGTATGTCGTTGTTACTTGGTGCCAGTGTATGTCAAAATACTTGATGTAAGTGTATGTCTTTGTTACATGGTGTAATTGTCTGCCTTTGTTACTTGGTGTAAGTGTATGTCTTTTTTACTTGGTGTCAGTGTCTGTCTTTGTTACTTGGTGTCATTGTATGTCTGTGTTACTTGGTGTAAGTGTGTGTCTTTGTTACTTGGTGTAAGTGTATGTCTTTGTTACTTGGAGTCGGTGTTTGTCTTTGTTACTTGGTGTCAGTGTATGTCTGTGTTGCTTGGTGTAAGTGTGTGTCTTTGTTAATTGGTGTCATTGTATTTCTGTGTTACTTGGTGTAAGTGTGTGTCTTTGTGACTTGTTATCAGTGTATGTCTTTGTTACTGGGTGTCAGTGTGTGTCTGTGTTACTGGGTATCAGTGTATGTCTTTGTGACTTGGTATCAGTGTATGTCTTTGTAACTGGGTGTCAGTGTGTGTCTGTGTTCCTGGGTATCAGTGTATGTCTTTGTTACTGGGTGTCAGAGTGTGTCTTTGTCACTTGGTGTCAGTGTATGTCTTTGTTACTTGGTGTCAGTGTGTGTCTGTGTTACTGGGTGTCAGTGTATGTCTTTGTTACTGGGTGTCAGTGTATGCATTTGTTACTTGGTGTCATTGTGTGTCTGTGTTACTGGGTATCAGTGTATGTCTTTGTGACTTGGTGTCAGTGTATGTCTTTGTTACTGGGTGTCAGAGTGTGTCTTTGTCACTTGGTGTCAGTGTATGTCTTTGTTACTTGGTGTCAGTGTGTGTCTGTGTTACTGGGTGTCAGTGTATGTCTTTGTTACTGGGTGTCAGTGTATGCATTTGTTACTTGGTGCAAGTGTGTGTCTGTGTTACTGGGTGTCAGTGTCTGTCTTTGTTACTTGGTGTAAGTGTGAGTCTTTGTTACTTGGTGTAAGAGTATGTCTTTGTTACTTGTTGTAAGTGTGTGCTGTGTTACTTGGTGAAAGTGTGTGTCTGTGTTCCTGGGTATCAGTGTATGTCTTTGTGACTTGGTGTCAGTGTATGTCTTTGTTACTGGGTGTCAGAGTGTGTCTTTGTCACTTGGTGTCAGTGTATGTCTTTGTTACTTGGTATCAGTGTATGTCTGTGTTACTTGGTGTAAGTGTGTGTCTGTGTTACTGGGTGTCAGTGTGTGTCTGTGTTACTTGGTGTAAGTGTGTGTCTTTGTTACTTGGTGTCCGTGTGTGTCTTTGTTACTGGGTGTCAGTGTATGTCTTTGTTACTGGGTGTCAATGTATGTCAAAATACTTGATGTAAGTGTATGTCTTTGTTACATGGTGTAATTGTCTGCCTTTGTTACTTGGTGTAAGTGTATGTCTTTTTTACTTGGTGTCAGTGCATGTCTTTGTTACTTGGTGTCAGTGTATGTCTGTGTTACTTGGTGTAAGTGTGTGTCTGTGTTACTGGGCATCAGTGTATGTCTTTGTGACTTGGTGTCAGTGTATGTCTTTGTTACTGGGTGTCAGTGTGTGTCTTTGTGACTTGGTGTCAGTGTGTGTCTGTGTTCCTGGGTATCAGTGTATGTCTTTGTGACTTGGTCTCAGTGTATGTCTTTGTTACTGGGTGTCAGTGTGTGTCTTTGTTACTTGGTGCAAGTGTGTGTCTGTGTTACTGGGTATCAGTGTATGTCTTTGTTACTTGGTGCCAGTGTATGTCTGTGTTACTTGGTGTAAGTGTGCGTCTGTGTTACTGGGTGTCAGTGTGTGTCTGTGTTACTTGGTGTAAGTGTGTGTCTTTGTTACTTGGTGTCCATGTGTGTCTGTGTTACTGGGTGTCAGTGCATGTCTTTGTTACTTGGTGTCAGTGTATATTTGTGTTACTTGGTGTAAGTGTGTGTCTTTGTTACTTGGTGTAATTGTATGTCTTTCTTACTTGGTGTCAGTGTATGTCTGTGTTACTTGGTGTAAGTGTATGTCTTTGTTACTTGGTGTAAGTGTGTGTCTGTGTTACTTGGTGTAAGTGTGTGTCTGTGTTCCTGGGTATCAGTGTATGTCTTTGTTGCTTGGTGTCAGTGTATGTCTGTGTTACTTGGTGTAAGTGTGTGTCTGTGTTACTGGGTATTTGTGTATGTCTTTGTTACTTGGTGTCAGTATGTGCCTGTGTTACTTGGTGTAAGTGTGTGTCTTTGTTACTTGGTGTCCATGTGTGTCTGTGTTACTGGGTGTCAGTGCATGTCTTTGTTACTTGGTGTCAGTGTATATCTATGTTACTTGGTGTAAGTGTGTGTCTTTGTTACTTGGTGTAATTGTATGTCTTTGTTACTGGGTGTCAGTGTGTGTCTTTGTGACTTTGTGTCAGTGTATGTCTTTGTTACTTGGTGTAAGTGTGTGTCTGTGTTACTGGGTATTTGTGTATGTCTTTGTTACTTGGTGTCAGTATGTGCCTGTGTTACTTGGTGTAAGTGTGTGTCTTTGTTACTTGGTGTCCATGTGTGTCTGTGTTACTGGGTGTCAGTGCATGTCTTTGTTACTTGGTGTCAGTGTATATCTATGTTACTTGGTGTAAGTGTGTGTCTTTGTTACTTGGTGTAATTGTATGTCTTTGTTACTGGGTGTCAGTGTGTGTCTTTGTGACTTTGTGTCAGTGTATGTCTTTGTTACTTGGTGTAAGTGTGTGTCTGTGTTACTGGGTATCAGTGTATGTCTTTGTTACTTGGTGTCAGTGTATGTCAAAATACTTGGTGTAAGTGTATGTCTTTGGTACTTGGTGTAATTGTCTGTCTTTGTTACTTGGTGTTAGTGTATGTCTTTGTTACTTGGTGTCAGTCTATGTCTTTGTTACTTGGTGTCAGTGTATGTCTGTGTTACTTGGTGTGAGTGTGTGTCTTTGTTACTTGGTGTAAGTGTATGTCTTTGTTACTTGGTGTCAGTGCATGTCTTTGTTACTTGGTGTCAGTGTGTGTCTGTGTTTCTGGGTATCAGTGTATGTCTTTGTGACTTGGTATCAGCGTATGTCTTTGTTACTGGGCGTCAGTGTGTGTCTGTGTTACTGGGTATCAGTGTATGTCTTTGTGACTTGGCATCAGTGTATGTCTTTGTTACTGGGTGTCAATGTGTGTCTGTGTTCCTGGGTATCAGTGTATGTCTTTGTGACTTGGTCTCAGTGTATGTCTATGTTACTGGGTGTCAGTGTGTGTCTGTGTTACTGGGTATCAGTGTATGTCTTTGTTACTTGGTGTCAGTGTATGTCTGTGTTACTTGGTGTAAGTGTGTGTCTGTGTTACTGGGTGTCAGTGTGTGTCTGTGTTACTTGGTGTCAGTGTGTGTCTTTGTTACTTGGTGTCCATGTGTGTCTGTGTTACTGGGTGTCAGTGCATGTCTTTGTTACTTGGTGTCAGTGTATATTTGTGTTACTTGGTGTAAGTGTGTGTCTTTGTTACTTGGTGTAAGTGTATGTCTTTCTTACTTGGTGTCAGTGTATGTCTGTGTTACTTGGTGTAAGTGTATGTCTTTGTTACTTGGTGTAAGTGTGTGTCTGTGTTACTTGGTGTAAGTGTGTGTCTGTGTTCCTGGGTATCAGTGTATGCCTTTGTTAATTGGTGTCAGTGTATGACTGTGTTACTTGGTGTAAGTGTGTGTCTGTGTTACTGGGTATCAATGTATGTCTTTGTTACTTGGTGTCAGTGTATGTCTGTGTTACTTGGTGTAAGTGTGTGTCTGTGTTACTGGGTGTCAGTGTGTGTCTGTGTTACTTGGTGTAAGTGTTTGTATGTGTTACTGGGTGTCAGTGTGTGTCTGTGTTACTTGGTGTAAGTGTGTGTCTTTGTTACTTGGTGTCCGTGTGTGCCTGTGTTACTGGGTGTCAGTGTATGCCTTTGTTACTGGGTGTCAGTGTATGTCTTTGTTACTTGGTGTAAGTGTGTGTCTGTGTTACTGGGTATCAGTGTCTGTCTTTGTTACGTGGTGTATGTGTGTGTCTGTGTTACTGGGTATCAGTGTATGTCTTCGTTACTTGGTGTCAGTATATGTCTGTGTTACCTGGTGTAAGTGTGTGTTTGTGTTACTGGGTATCAGTGTTTGTCTTTGTGACTTGGTGTCAGTGTATGTCTTTGTTACTGGGTGTCAGTGTGTGTCGTTGTGACTTGGTGTCAGTGTATGCCTTTGTTACTTGGTGTAAGTGTGTGTCTGTGTTACTGGGTATCAGTGTATGTCTTTGTTACTTGGTGTCAGTGTATTTCAAAATAATTGGTGTAAGTGTATGTCTTTGTTACTTGGTGTAATTTTCTGTCTTTGTTACTTGGTGTAAGTGTATGTCTTTGTTACATGGTGTCAGTGTATGTCATTGTTACTTGGTGTCTGTGTATGTCTTTGTTACTTGGTGCAAGTGTGTGTCTTTGTTACTGTGTATCAGTGTATGTCTTTGTGACTTGGTATCAGTGTATGTCTTTGTTACTGGGTGTCAGTGTGTGTCTGTGTTACTGGGTATCAGTGTATGTCTTTGTGACTTGGTAACAGTGTATGTCTTTGTTACTGGGTGTCAGTGTGTGTCTGTGTTCCTGGGTATCAGTGTACGTCTTTGGGACTTGGTATCAGTGTATGTCTTTGTTACTTGTTGTCTGTGTATGTCTGTGTTACTTGGTGTAAGTGTGTGTCTGTGTATCAGTGCATGTATTTGTGACTTGGTGTCAGTGTATGTCTTTGTTATTGGGTGTCAGTGTGTGTCTTTGTGACTTGGTGTCAGTGTATGACTGTGTTACTGGGGGTCAGTGTCTGTCTGTGTTACTGGTGGTCAGTGTGTGTTTCTAACTGGGTGTGAGTGTGTGTCTGTGTTACTGGGTATCAGTGTATGTCTTTGTGACTTGGTGTAAGCGTATGTCTTTGTTACTTGGTGCAAGTGTGTGTGTTTGTGTCTTGGTGTCAGTGTATGTCTTTGTTACTGTTTATTAGTGTTTCTCTGTGTTACTGGGTGGCAGTGTGTGTTTGCTTGAGTTACTGGGTGTCAGTGTGTCTCTGTGACACCAGGTGTCAGTATTTAGTTTAGTTTAGAGATACAGCACTTTAACAGGCACTTCGGCCCACCTCGGCTGTGCCGACCATCAACCACCAATTTATACTAATCCTACACTAATCCCGTATTCCTATCACATCCCCACCTGTCCCTTTATATTTCCCTACCACCTGCCTATACTAGGGGCAACTTATGATGGCCAATTAACCTATGAACCTGCAAGTCTTTGGCATGTGGGAGGAAACCGGAGCACCCCGAGGAAACCCACGCAGACACAGGGAGAACTTGCAAACTCCGCACAGGCAGTACCCAGAATCAAACCCGGGTCCCTGGAGCTGTGAGGCTGCGGTGCTAACCACTGCGCCAATGTGCCCACCCCCCCCCCCCCCCACGGCCAGTGTGTGCCTGTGTTACTGGGTATCAGTGAGTGTCTTTGTTACTTGGTGTATTTGTTTGTCTTTGTTAATTGGTGTCAGTGTATGTCTGTGTTACTTGGTGCAAGTGTATGTCTTTGTTAATTGGTGTAAGTGTGTGTCTGTGTTACTTGGTGTCGGTGTGTGTCTGTGTTCCTGGGTATCAGTGTATGTCTTAGTTACTTGGTGTCAGTGTATGTCTGTGTTACTTGTTATAACTGTGTGTCTGTGTTACTGGGTATCAGTGTGTGTCTGTGTTACTGGGTGTCAGTGAGTGTCTTTGTTACTTGGTGTTAGTGTGTGTCTTTGTTACTTGGTGCAAGTGTATGTCTTTGTTACTTGGTATCAGTGTATGTCTTTGTTACTTGGTGTCAGTGTGTGTCTGTGTTACTGGGTATCTGTGTATGTCTTTGTTACTTGGTGTCAGTGTATGTCTGTGTTACTTGTTGTAAGTGTGTATCTGTGTTACTGGGTGTGAGTTTGTGGCTGTGTTACTTGGTGTAAGTGTGTGTCTTTGTTACGTGGTGTCCGTGTGTGTCTGTGTTACTGGGTGTCAGTGCATGTCTTTGTTACTTGGTGTCAGTGTATATCTGTGTTACTTGGTGTAAGTGTGTGTCTTTGTTACTTGGTGTAATTGTATGTCGTTGTTACTTGGTGTCAGTGTATGTCTGTGTTACTTGGTGTCAGTGTATATCTGTGTTACTTGGTGTAAGTGTGTGTCTTTGTTACTTGGTGTAATTTTATGTCTTTGTTACTTGGTGTCAGTGTCTGTCTGTGTTACTTGGTGTAGGTGTATGTCTTTGTTACTTGGTGTAAGTGTGTGTCTGTGTTACTTGGTGTAAGTTTGTGTCTGTGTTCCTGAGTATCAGTGTATGTCTTTGTTACTTGGTGTCATTGCATGTATGTGTTACTTGGTGTAAGTGTGTGTCTGTGTTACTGGGTATCAGTGTATGTCTTTGTTACTTGGTGTAAATGTGTGTCTGTGTTACTGGGTGTCAGTGTGTGTCTGTGTTACTTGGTGTAAGTCTGTGTCTTTGTTACTTGGTCTCCGTGTGTGTCTGTGTTACTGGGTGTCAGTGTATGACTTTGTTACTGGGTGTCAGTGTGTGTCTTTGTGACTTGGTGTCAGTGTATGTCTTTGTTACTTGGTGTAATTGTGTGTCTATGTTACTGGGTATCAGTGTATGTCTTTGTTTCTTGGTGTAAGTGTGTGTCTTTGTTACTTGGTGTAAGTGTATGTCTTTGTTACTTGGTGTCAGTGTATGTCTTTGTTACTTGGTGTCAGTGTGTGTCTGTGTTACTGGGCATCAGTGCATGTCTTTGTGACTTGGTGTCAGTGTGTGTCTGTGTTACTGGGTATCAGTGTATGTCTTTGTGACTTCGTATCAGTGTATGTCTTTGTTACTGGGTGTCAGTGTGTGTCTGTGTTACTGGGTATCAGTGTATGTCTTTGTGACTTCGTATCAGTGTATGTCTTTATTACTGTTTATCAGTGTTTCTCTGTGTTACTGGGTGTCAGTGTGTATCAGTGACACTAGGTGTCAGTATTTAGTTTAGTTTAGAGATGCAGCACTTAAACAGGCCCTTCGGCCCACCGAGTCTGTGCCGTCCATCAACCACCAATTTATATTAATCCTACACTAATCCCGTATTCCTATCACATCCCCACCTATCCTTATATATTTCCCTACCACCTACCTATACTAGGGGCAATTTATGATGGCCAATTAACCTATCAACCTGCAAGTCTTTGGCATGTGGGAGGAAACCGGAGCACCCGGAGGAAACCCACGCAGACACAGGGAGAACTTGCAAACCCCGCACAGGCAGTACACAGAATCGAACCCCGGTCCCTGGAGCTGTGAGGCTGCGGTGCTAACCACAGCGCCATTGTCCCCCCCCCCCCCCCCCGTGTGTGCCTGTGTGACTTGGTGTCAGTGTATGTCTTTGTTACTTGTTGTAAGTGTGTGTCTGTGTTACTGGGTGTCAGTGTGTGTCTGTGTTACTTGGTGTAAGTGTGTGTCTTTGTTACTTGGTGTAAGTGTGTGTCTGTGTTACTGGGTATCAGTGCATGTCTGTGTTACTGGGTGTCAGTGTATGTCTTTGTTACTGGGTGTCAGTGTATGTCTGTGTTACTTGGTGTAAGTGTGTGTCTGTGTTACTGGGTGTCAGTGTGTGTCTGTGTTACATGGTGTAAGTCTGTGTCTTTGTCACTTGGTGTCCGTGTGTGTTTGCGTTACTGGGTGTCAGTGTATGTCTTTGTTACTGGGTGTCAGTGTATGTCTTTGTTACTTGGTGTAAGTGTGTGTCTGTGTTACTGGGTATCAGTGTCTGCCTTTGTTGCTTGGTGTAAGTGTGTGTCTGTGTTACTGGGTATCTGTGCATTTCTTTGTGACTTGGTGTCAGTGTATGTCTGTGATACTTGGTGTAAGTGTGTGTCTGTGTTACTGGGTATCAGTGTATGTCTTTGTGACTTGGTGTCAGTGTATGTCTTTGTTACTTGGTGTCAGTGTGTGTCTGTGTTACTGGGTATCAGGGTATGTCTTTGCGACTTGGTGTCAGTGTATGTCTGTGTTACTTGGTGTAAGTGTGTGTCTGTGTTACTGGGTGTCAGTGTATGTCTGTGTTACTTGGTGTAAGTGTATGTCTTTGTTACTTGGTGTAAGTGTGTGTCTGTGTTACTGGGTATCAGTGCATGTCTGTGTTACTGGGTGTCAGTGTATGTCTTTGTTACTGGGTGTCAGTGTATGTCTGTGTTACTTGGTGTAAGTGTGTGTCTGTGTTACTGGGTGTCCGTTTGTGTTTGCGTTACTGGGTGTCAGTGTATGTCTTTGCTACTGGGTGTCAGTGTATGTCTTTGTTACTTGGCGTAAGTGTGTGTCTGTGTTACTGGGTATCAGTGTCTGTCTTTGTTACTTGGTGTAAGTGTGTGTCTTTGTTACTGGGTATCTGTGCATTTCTTTGTTACTTGGTGTCAGTGTATGTCTGTGTTACTTGGTGTAAGTGTGTGTCTGTGTTACTGGGTATCAGTGTATGTCTTTGTGACTTGGTGTCAGTGTATGTCTTTGTTACTGGGAGTCAGTGTGTGTCTTTGTGACTTGGTGTCAGTGTATGTCTTTGTTCCTTGGTGTCAGTGTGTGTCTGTGTTACTGGGTATCAGTGATTGTCTATGTTTCTTGGTGTCAGTGTATGTCAAAATACTTGGTGTAAGTGTATGTCTTTGTTACTGGGTGTCAGTGTATGTCTTTGTTACTGGGTGTAAGTGTGTGCCTGTGTTACTGGGTGTCAGTTTATGTCTGGGTTACTTGGTGTATGTGTTGGTCTGTGTTACTGGGTTTCAGTGTATGTCTTTGTGACTTGGTGTCAGAGTATGTCTTTGTTACTGGGTGTCAGTGTGTGTCTTTGTGACTTGGTGTCAGTGCATGTCAAAATACTTGGTGTAAGTGTATGTCTTTGCTACTTGGTGTAATTGTCTGTCTTTGTTACTTGGTGTAAGTGTATGTCTTTCTTACTTGGTGTCAGTGTATGTCTTTGTTACTTGGTGTCAGTGTGTGTCTGTGTTACTGGGTATCAGTGCATGTCTTTGTTACTTGGTGTCAGTGTATGTCTGTGTAACTTGGTGTCCGTGTGTGTCTGCGTTACTTGGTGTAATTGTATGTGTTTGTTACTGGGTGTCAGTGTAAGTCTTTGTTACTTGGTGTAAGTGTGTGTCTGTGTTACTGGGTATCAGTGCATGTCTTTGTTACTTGGTGTCAGTGTATGTCTGTGTAACTTGGTGTCCGTGTGTGTCTGCGTTACTTGGTGTAATTGTATGTGTTTGTTACTGGGTGTCAGTGTAAGTCTTTGTTACTTGGTGTAAGTGTGTGTCTGTGTTACTGGGTATCAGTGTCTGTCTTTGTTACTTGGTGTCAGTGTATGTCTGTGTTTCGTGGCGTAAGTGTGTGTCTGTGTTACTGGGTATCAGTGGATGTCTTTGTGACTTGGTGTCAGTGTATTTCTATGTTACTGGGAGTCAGTGTGTGTCTTTGTGACTTGGTGTCAGTGTATGTCTTTGTTACTTGGTGTAAGTGTGTGTCTGTGTTACTTGGTATCAGTGTATGTCTTTGTTACTTGGTGTCAGTGTATGTCAAAATACTTTGTGTAAGTGTATGTCTTTGTTACTTGGTGTAATTGTCTGTCTTTGTTACTTGGTGTCAATGTATGTCTGTGTTACTTGGTGTAAGTGTGTGTCATTGTTACTTGGTGTCAGTGTATGTCTTTGTTACTTGGTGTCAGTGTGTGTCTGTGTTACTGGGCATCAGTGTATGTCTTTGTGACTAGGTATCAGTGCATGTCTTTGTTACTTGGTGTCAGTGTGTTTGTTTGTGTTACTGGGTGTCAGTGTGTCTCTGTGTTACTGAGTGTCAGTGTGTGTCTTTGTTACTGGGTGTCAGTGTATGTCTTTGTTACTGGGTGTAAGTGTGTGCCTGTGTTACTGGGTGTCAGTTTATGTCTGGGTTACTTGGTGTATGTGTGGGTCTGTGTTACTGGGTTTCAGTGTATGTCTTTGTGACTTGGTGTCAGTGTATGTCTTTGTTACTGGGTGTCAGTGTGTGTTTTTGTGACTTGGTGTCAGTGCATGTCAAAATACTTGGTGTAAGTGTATGTCTTTGCTACTTGGTGTAATTGTCTGTCTTTGTTACTTGGTGTAAGTGTATGTCTTTCTTACTTGGTGTCAGTGTATGTCTTTGTTACTTGGTGTCAGTGTGTGTCTGTGTTACTGGGCATCAGTGTACGTCTTTGTGACTTTGTATCAGTGCATGTCTTTGTGACTTGGTGTCAGTGTATGTCTTTGTTACTGGGTATCAGTGTATGTCTGTGTTACTGGGGGTCAGTGTATGTCAGAATACTTGGTGTCAGTGTATGTCTTTGTCACTTGGTGTCCGTGTGTGTCTGTGTTACTGGGTGTCAGTGTATGTCTTTGTTACTGGGTGTCACTGTATGTCTTTGTTACTTGGTGTAAGTGTGTGTCGGTGTTACTGGGTGTCAGTGTATGTCTGTGTTACTTGGTGTAAGTGTATGTCTTTGTTACTTGGTGTAAGTGTGTGTCTGTGTTACTGGGTATCAGTGCATGTTTGTGTTACTGGGTGTCAGTGTATGTCTTTGTTACTGGGTGTCAGTGTATGTCTTTGTTACTTGGTGTAAGTGTGTGACTGTGTTACTAGGTATCAGAGTCTGTCTTTGTTACTTGGTGTAAGTGTGTGTGTGTGTTACTGGGTATCAGTGTTTAGTTTCGGTGACTGCAGCTTGGATAGCGACGGAGGTGCGAGAACGGGCTTACAGCTGTGAAGTCAATTTCAGCGTCAGTTTAAAAGTGAATTCCCTTTTGTTTTCGGAGGACCAGTGGACTGCTGGGTAAGGAAAAAGGTATATATTTGTGTGGTGGCTGTACCCGAGACACTACACGTGTAGTGTCTCCCACCCACCCTCCTCCTCTAACCAAAAAAAAAGGACTCTGGTGTGTTGATAAGGTAAGCTTTTTATTTAGGAAGTTCTGTCCGTTGGATTGCTAACCTAACAAGTTTTGACTTTTTGTTTTTTTTTTGTTTTTTCAGTAGATTTTTTGGGAATTTGGAATAGTGGGAATTGAGGTTAAGGCAGTTGTATGTTCCTCCTGCAGAATGTGGGAGGTAAGGGTCGCCAAGAGTGTCCCTGCTGACTGCATCTGTGGGATGTGCACCCAACTCCAGCTCCTCGAGAACCGCGTTCGGGAACTGGAGCAGGAGCTGGATAAACTTCGGATCATTCGGGAGGCGGTAGAGGTTATTGAGAGGAGTTATGTGGAGGTAGTCTGTGTTACTTGGTGTAAGTTTGTGTCTTTGTTACTTGGTGTCCGTGTGTGTCTGCGTTACTGGGTGTCTGTGTATGTCTTTGTTACTGGGTGTCAGTGTATGTGTTTGTTACTTGGTGTAAGTGTGTGTCTGTGTTACTGGGTGTCAGTGTATATCTGTGTTACTTTGTGTAAGTGTGTGTCTGTGTTACTGGGTATCAGTGTATTTCTTTGTTACTGGGTGTCAGTGTGTGTCTTTGTGACTTGGTGTCAGTGTATGTCTGTGTTACTGGGTATCAGTGTATGTCTTTGTTACTTGGTGTCAGTGTATGTCTTTGTTACTTGGTGTCAGTGTGTGTCTGTGTTACTGGATATCTGTGTATGTCTTTGTGACTTGGTATCAGTATATGTCTTTGTGACTTGGTGTCAGTGTACGTCTTTTTTACTGGGTGTCAGTGTGTGTCTGTGTTACTTGGTGTCAGTGCATGTCATTGTTACTGGGTGTCAGTGTATGTCTTTGTTACTGGGTGTCAGTGTATGTCTTTGTTACTTGGTGCAAGTGTGTGCTGTGTTACTGAGTAGCAGTGTCTGTCTTTGTTACTTGGTGTAAGTGTGTGTCGGTGTTACTGGGTATCTGTGCATGTCTTTGTTACTTGGTGTCAGTGTATGTATGTGTTACTTGGTGTAAGTGTATGTCTGTGTTTCTGGGGATCAGTGCATGTCTTTGTGACTTGGTGTCAGTGTATGTCTTTGTTACTGGGTGTCAGTGTGTGTCTTTGTGACTTGGTGTAAGTGTGTGACTGTGTTACTGGGTATCAGTGTCTGTCTTTGTTACTTGGTGTAAGTGTGTGTGTGTGTTACTGGGTATCAGTGTTTAGTTTCGGTGACTGCAGCTTGGATAGCAACGGAGGTGCGAGAACGGGCTTACAGCTGTGAAGTCAATTTCAGCGTCAGTTTAAAAGTGAATTCCCTTTTGTTTTAGGAGGACCAGTGGACTGCTGGGTAAGGAAAAAGGTATATATTTGTGTGGTGGCTGTACCCGAGACACTACACGTGTAGTGTCTCCCACCCACCCTCCTCCACTCACCAAAAAAAAAAAAAAGGACTCTGTTGTGTTGATAAGGTAAGCTTTTTATTTAGGAAATTCTGTCCGTTGGATTGCTAACCTAACAAGTTTTGACTTTTTGTTTTTTTTTGTTTTTTCAGTAGATTTTTTGGAATTTGGAATAGTGGGAATTGAGGTTAAGGCAGTTGTATGTTCCTCCTGCAGAACGTGGGAGGTAAGGGTCGCCAAGAGTGTCCCTGCTGACTGCATCTGTGGGAAGTGCACCCAACGCCAGCTCCTCGAGAAACGCGTTCGGTAACTGGAGCTGGAGCTGGATGAACTTCGGATCATTCTGGACGCGGTAGAGGTTATTGAGAGGAGTTATGTGGAGGTAGTCTGAGTTACTTGGTGTAAGTTTGTGTCTTTGTTACTTGGTGTCCGTGCGTGTCTGCGTTACTGGGTGTCTGTGTATGTCTTTGTTACTGGGTGTCAGTGTATGTCTTTGTTACTTGGTGTAAGTGTGTGTCTGTGTTACTGGGTGTCAGTGTATATCTGTGTTACTTTGTGTAAGTGTGTGTCTGTGTTGCTGGGTATCAGTGTATTTCTTTGAGACTTGGTGTCAGTGTATGTCTTTGTTACTGGGTGTCAGTGTATGTCAAAATGCTTGGTGTAAGTGTATGTCTTTGTTACTTGGTGTAATTGTCTGTCTTTGTTACTTGGTGTCAGTGTATGTCTTTGTTACTTGGTGTCAGTGTGTGTCTGTGTTACTCGATATCAGTGTATGTCTTTGTGACTTGGTATCAGTATATGTCTTTGTGACTTGGTGTCAGTGTACGTCTTTTTTACTGGGTGTCAGTGTGTGTCTGTGTTACTTGGTGTCAGTGCATGTCATTGTTACTGGGTGTCAGTGTATGTCTTTGTTACTGGGTGTCAGTGTATGTCTTTGTTACTTGGTGCAAGTGTGTGTCTGTGTTACTGGGTAGCAGTGTTTGTCTTTGTTACTTGGTGTAAGTGTGTGTCGGTGTTACTGGGTATCTGTGCATGTCTTTGTTACTTGGTGTCAGTGTATGTATGTGTTACTTGGTGTAAGTGTATGTCTGTGTTTCTGGGTATCAGTGTATGTCTTTGTTACTGGGTGTCAGTGTGTGTCTTTGTGACTTGGTGTAGGTGTGTGTCTATGTTACTGGGTATCAGTGTATGTCTTTGGTACATGGTGTCAGTGTATGTCAAAATACTTGGTGCAAGTGTATGTCTTTGTTCCTTGGTGTAATTGTCTGTCTTTGTTAATTGGTGTCAGTGTATGTCTGTGCTGCTTGGTGTAAGTGTGTGTCTTTGTTACTTGGTGTAAGTGTCTGTCTTTGTTACTTGCTGTCAGTGTATGTCTTTGTTAGTTGGTGTTAGTGTGTGCCTGTGTTACTGGGTATCAGTGTATGTCTTTGTTACTTGGTGTCAGTGTATGTCTGTGTTACTTGGTGTCAGTGTGTTTGTTTGTGTTACTGGGTGTCAGTGTGTGTCTGTGTTACTTGGTATAAGTCTGTGCCTTTGTTACTTGGTGTCCGTGTGTGTCTGCGTTACTGGGTGTCAATGTATGTCTTTGTTACTGTGTTTCAGTGTATGTTTTGTTACTTGGTGTAAGTGTGTGTCTGTGTTACTGGGTATCAGTGCATGTCTTTGTTACTTGCTGTTGTGCATGTCTGTGTTAATGGTGTAATTGTGTTTCTGTGTTACTGGGTATCAGTGTATGTCTTTGTGACTTGGTGTCAGTGTATGTCTTTGTTACTGGGTGTCAGTGTTTGTCTTTGTGACTTGGTGTCAGTGTATGTCTTTGTTACTTGGTGTAAGTGTGTGTCTGTGCGACTGGGTATCAGTGTATGTCTTTGTTACTGTGTATCAGTGTTTCTCTGTGTTACTGGGTGTCAGTGTGTCTTTGTTTGTGTTACTGGGTATCAGTGTATGTATTTGTGACTTGGTATCAGTATATGTCTTTGTTACTGGGTGTCAGTGTGTATCTGTGTTACTTGCTGTCAGTGTATCAGTGTTTCTCTGTGTGACTGGGGGTCAGTGTGTGTTTGTTTGTGTTACTGGGTATCAGTGTATGTATTTGTGACTTGGTGTCAGTGTATGTCTGTATTACTTGGTGTAAGTGTGTATCTGTGTTACTGGGTGTCAGTGTGTGTCTGTGTTACTTGGTGTAAGTGTGTGTCTTTGTTACTTGGTGTCCGTGTGTGTCTGTGTTACTGGGTGTCAGTGCATGTCTTTGTTACTTGGTGTCAGTGTATATCTGTGTTACTTGGTGTAAGTGTGTGTCTTTGTTACTTGGTGTAATTGTATGTCTTTGTTACTTAGTGTCAGTGGATGTCTGTGTTACTTGGTGCAAGTGTATGTCTTTGTTACTTTGTGTAAGTGTGTGTCCGTGTTACTTGGGGTTAGTGTGTGTCTGTGTTCCTGGGTATCAGTGTATGTCTTTGTTACTTGGTGTCAGTGTTTGTCTGTGTTACTTGGTGTATGTGTGTGTCTGTGTTACTGGGTATCAGTGTATGTGTTTTTGACTTCGTGTCAGTGTATGTCTTTGTTACTTGGTGTCAGTGTATGTCAAAATATTTGGTGTAAGTGGATGTCTTTGTTACTTGGTGTAATTGTCTGTCTTTGTTACTTGGTGTAAGTGTATGTCTTTGTTACTTGGTGTCATTGTATGTATTTGTTACTTGGTGTCAGTGTGTGTCTGTGTTACTGTGTATCAGTGTATGTCTTTGTGACTTGGTATCAGTGTATGTCTTAGTGACTTGGTGTCAGTGTATGTCTTTGTTACTGGGTGTCGGTGTGTGACTTTGTTACTTGGTGTCAGTGTATGTCTTTGTTACTGTTTATTAGTGTTTCTCTGTGTTACTGGGTATCAGTGTCTGTCTTTGTTACTTGGTGTAATTGTGTGTCTGTGCTACTGGGGATCAGTGTATGTCTTTGTTACTTGGTGTCATTGTGTGTCTGTGTTACTGGGTATCAGTGTATGTCTTTGTGATTGGTATCAGTGTATTTCTTTGTTACTGGGTGTCAGTGTGTGTCTTTCTGACTTGGTATCAGTGTATGTCTTTGTTACGGGGTGTCAGTGTGTCTCAGTGTTACTGGGTATCAGTGTGTGTCTGTGTTCCTGGGTATCAGTGTCTGTCTTTGTGACTTGGTGTCAGCGTATGTCTTTGTTGCTTGGTGTCAGTGTATGTCAAAATACTTGGTGTAAGTGTATGTCTTTGATACGTGGTGTAATTGTCTGTCTTTGTTACTTGGTGTCAGTGTATGTCTGTTTTACTTGGTGTAAGTGTGTGTCTTTGTTACTTGGTGAGAGTGTGTGTCTGTGTTACTGTGTATCAGTGTGTGTTACTGGGTGTCAGTGTATGTCTTTGTTACTTGGTGTCATTGTGTGCCTGTGTTACAGGGTATCAGTGTATGTCTTTGTTACTTGGTGTCACTATATGTCTGTGTTACTTGTTGTAAGTGTGTGTCTGTGTTGCTGGGTGTCAATGTGTGTCTGTGTTACTTGGTGTAAGTCTGTGTGTTTGTTACTTGGTGTCCGTGTTTGTCTTTGTTACTGTGCGTCAGTGTATGTCTTTGTTACTGTGTGTCAGTGTATGTCTGTATTACTTGGTGTAAGTGTGTCTGTTTTACTGGGTATCAGTGTATGTCATTGTGACTTGGTGTCAGTGTATGTCTTTGTTACTGGGTGTCAGTGTGTGACTTTGTTACTTGGTGTCAGTGTATGTGAAAATACTTGGTGTATATGTATGTCTTTGTTTCTTTGTGTAATTGTCTTTCTTTGTTACTTGGTGTAAGTGTATGTCTTTGTTACTTGGTGTCAGTGTGTGCCTGTGTTACTGGTTATCAGTGTATGTCTTTGTGACTTTGTATCAGTGTCTGTCTTTGTGACTTGGTGTCAGTGGATGTCTTTGTTACTGGGTTTCAGTGTGTGTCTGTGTTACTTGGTGTAAGTGTGTGTCTTTGGTACTGTTTATCAGTGTTTCTCTGTGTTACTGGGTGTCAGTCTGTGTTTGTTTGTGTTACTGGGTGTCAGTGTGTATCTGTGACACTAGCTTTCAGTATTTAGTTTAGTTTCGAGAGCAGCACTTTAACAGGCCCTTCGGTCCACTGAGTCTGTGCCGACCATCAACCACACATTTATACTAATCCTACAGTAATCCCGTATTCCTATCACATCCCCACCTGTCCCTATATATTTCCCTACCACCTACCTATTTCTTTTGGGCCTCCTTATCTCGAGAGACAATGGATACGCGCCTGGAGGTGGTCAGTGGTTTGTGAAGCAGCGCCTGGAGTGGCTATAAAGGCCAATTCTGGAGTGACAGGCTCTTCCACAGGTGCTGCAGAGAAATTTGTTTGTTGGGGCTGTTGCACAGTTGGCTCTCCCCTTGCGCCTCTGTCTTTTTTCCTGCCAACTACTAAGTCTCTTCGACTCGCCACAATTTAGCCCTGTCTTTATGGCTGCCCGCCAGCTCTGGCGAATGCTGGCAACTGACTCCCACGACTTGTGATCAATGTCACACGATTTCATGTCGCGTTTGCAGACGTCTTTATAACGGAGACATGGACGGCCGGTGGGTCTGATACCAGTGGCGAGCTCGCTGTACAATGTGTCTTTGGGGATCCTGCCATCTTCTATGCGGCTCACATGGCCAAGCCATCTCAAGCGCCGCTGACTCAGTAGTGTGTATAAGCTGGGGATGTTGGCCGCTTCAAGGACTTCTGTGTTGGAGATATAGTCCTGCCACCTGATGCCAAGTATTCTCCGAAGGCAGCGAAGATGGAATGAATTGAGACGTCGCTCTTGGCTGGCATACGTTGTCCAGGCCTCGCTGCCGTAGAGCAAGGTACTGAGGACACAGGCCTGATACACTCGGACACCTACCTATACCAGGGGCAATTTATGATGGCGAATTAACCTATCAACCTGCAAGACTTTGGCATGTGGGAGGAAACCGGAGCACCCGGAGGAAACCCATGAAGACGCAGGGAGAACTTGCAAACTCCGCACAGGCAGTACCCAGAATCGAACCCGGGTCCCTGGAGCTGTGAGGCTGCAATGCTAACCACTGCGCCAATGCGAACCCCCAACCCCTCACCCCCAGTGTGTGCCTGTGTTACTGGGTATCAGTGTATGTCTTTGTTACTTGGTGTCAGTGTGTGTCTGTATTACTTGGTGTAAGTGTGTATCTGTGTTACTGGGTGTCAGTGTGTGTCTGTGTTACTTGGTGTAAGTGTGTGTCTTTGTTACTTGGTGTCCGTGTGTGTCTGTGTTACTGGGTGTCAGTGCATGTCTTTGTTACTTGGTGTCAGTGTATATCTGTGTTACTTGGTGCAATTGTGTGTCTTTGTTACTTGGTGTAATTGTATGTCTTTGTTACTTAGTGTCAGTGTATGTCTGTGTTACTTGGTGTAAGTGTATGTCTTTGTTACTTGGTGTAAGTGTGTGTCCGTGTTACTTGGGGTTAGTGTGTGTCTGTGTTCCTGGGTATCAGTGTATGTCTTTGTTACTTGGTGTCAGTGTTTGTCTGTGTTACTTGGTGTATGGGTGTGTCTGTGTTAATGGGTATCAGTGTATGTCTTTGTGACTTGGTGTCAGTGTATGTCTTTGTTACTGGGTGTCAGTGTGTGTCTTTTTGACTTGGTGTCAGTGTATGTCTTTGTTACTTGGTGTAAGTGTTTGTCTGTGTTAGTGAGTATCAGTGTATGTCTTTGTTACTTGGTGTCAGTGTATGTCAAAATATTTGGTGTAAGTGGATGTCTTTGTTACTTGGTGTAATTGTCTGTCTTTGTTACTTGGTGTAAGTGTATGTCTTTGTTACTTGGTGTCATTGTATTTATTTGTTACTTGGTGTCAGTGTGTGTCTGTGTTACTTGGTGTATGGGTGTGTCTGTTTTACTGTGTATCAGTGTATGTCTTTGTGACTTGGTGTCAGTGTATTTCTTTGTTACTGGGTGTCAGTGTGTGGCTTTGTGACTTGGTGTCAGTGTATGTCTTTGTTACTTGGTGTAAGTGTGTGTCTGTGTTACTGGGTATCAGTGTATGTCTTTGTTACTTGGTGTCAGTGTATGTGAAAATACTTGGTGTAAGTGTATGTCTTTGTTACTTGGTGTCAGTGTGTGCCTGTGTTACTGGGTATCAGTGTATGTCTTTGTGACATGGTATCAGTGTATGTCTTTGTGACTTGGTGTAAGTGTATGTCTTTGTTACTGGGTTTCAGTGTGTGTCTGTGTTACTTGGTGTCAGTGTATGTCTTTGTTACTGTTTATCAGTGTTTCCCTGTGTTACTGGGTGTCAGTCTGTGTTTGCTTGTGTTACTGGGTGTCAGTGTGTATCTGTGACACGAGGTGTCAGTATTTAGTTTAGTTTCGAGATGCAGCACTTTAACAGGCCCTTCGGTCCACTGAGTCTGTGCCGACCATCAACCACACATTTATACTAATCCTACAGTAATCCCGTATTCCTATCACATCCCCACCTGTCCCTATATATTTCCCTAGCACCTACCTATACGAGGGGCAATTTATGATGGCCAATTAACCTATCAACCTGCAAGTCATTGGCATGTGGGAGGAAACCGGAGCACCCGGAAAAAACCCATGCAGACGCAGGGTGAACTTGCAAACTACGCACAGGCAGTACCCAGAATCGAACCCGGGTCCCTGGAGCTGTGAGGCTGCGGTGCTAACCACTGCGCCAATGTGAACCCCCAACCCCCCACCCCCAGTGTGTGCCTGTGTTACTGGGTATCAGTGTATGTCTTTGTTACTGGGTGTCAGTGTATGTCTTTGTTACTTGGTGTAAGTGTGTGTCTTTGTTACTTGGTGTCAGTGTTTGTCTGTATTACTTGGTGTAAGTGTGTATCTGTGTTACTGGCTGTCAGTGTGTATCTGTGTTACTTGGTGTAAGTCTGTGTCTTTGTTACTTGGTGTCCGTGTGTGTCTGTGTTACTGGGTGTCAGTGTATGTCTTTGTTACTGGGTGTCAGTGTATGTCTTTGTTACTTGGTGTAAGTGTGTGTCTGTGTTACTGTGTGTCAGTGTATGTCTGTGTTACTTGGTGTAGGTGTGTGTCTGTGTTACTGGGTATCAGTGCATGTCTTTGTGACTTGGTGTCAGTGTATGTCTTTGTTACTGGGTGTCAGTGTGTGTCTTTGTGACTTGGTGTCAGTGTATGTCTTTGTTACTTGGTGTAATTGTGTGTCTGTGTTACTGGGTATCAGTGTATGTCTTTGTTACTTTGTGTCAGTGTAGGTGCTTTTGCTAACGCTGTTGGGGAGGGTTTAAACTAATGTGGCAGGGGGATGGGAACCAATTGAGGTCAGTTGACAGTAAGGAGGTAGTAACAAAAGCCTGTAAGGAACTAGATAATGAAGTCAGTGTGACTAAGGGGAAGAGCAGGCAGGGAGCAGATGATGAATATAAAGGGACTGGTGGTCTGAGGTGCATTTGTTTTAATGCAAGAAGTGTAGTAGGTAAGGCAGATGAACTTAGGGCTTGGATTAGTACCTGGGAGTATGATGTTATTGCTATTACTGAGACTTGGTTGAGGGAAGGGCATGATTGGCAACTAAATATCCCAGGATATCGATGCTTCAGGCGGGATAGAGAGGGAGGTAAAAGGGGTGGAGGAGTTGCATTACTGGTCAAAGAGGATATCACAGCTGTGCTGAAGGAGGGCACTATGGAGGACTCGAGCAGTGAGGCAATATGGACAGAACTCAGAAATCGGAAGGGTGCGGTAACAATGTTGGGGCTGTACTACAGGCCTCCCAACAGCGAGCGTGAGATAGAGGTACAAATATGTAAACAGATTATGGAAAGATGTAGGAGCAACAGGGTGGTGGTGATAGGAGATTTTAATTTTCCCAACATTGACTGGGATTCGCTTAGTGTTAGAGGTCCAGATGGAGCAGAATTTGTAAGGAGCAGCCAGGAAGGTTTTCTAGAGCAGTATGTAAATAGTCCAACTCGGGAAGGGGCCATACTGGACCTGGTGTTGGGGAATGAGCCCGGCCAGGTTGTTGAAGTTTCAGTAGGGGACTACTTTGGGAATAGTGATCACAATTCCGTAAGCTTTAAAATACTCATGGACAAAGACGAGAGTGGTCCGAAAGGAAGAGTGCTAAATTGGGGAAAGGCCAACTATACCAAAATTCGGCAGGAGCTGGGAAATGTAGATTGGGAGCAGCTGTTTAAAGGTAAATCCACATGTGATATGTGGGAGGCTTTTAAAGAGAGGTTGATTAGCGTTCAGGAGAGACATGTTCCTGTGAAAATGAGGGATAGAAATGGCAAGATTAGGGAACCATGGATGACAGGTGAAATTGTGAGACTAGCTAAGAGGAAAAAGGAAGCATACATAAGGTGTAGGCGGCTGATGAAAGACGAAGCTTTGAAAGAATATCGGGAATGTAGGACAAATCTGAAACGAGGAATTAAGAGGGCTAAAAGGGGTCATGAAATATCTTTAGCAAACAGGGTTAAGGAAAATCCCAAAGCCTTTTATTCAGATATAAGAAGAAAGAGGGTAACTAGAGAAAGGATTGGCCCACTAAAGGACAACGGAGGAATGTTATGCTTGGACTCAGAGAAAATGGGTGAGATTCTAAACGAGTACTTTGCATCGGTATTCACCGAGGAGAGGGACATGACGGATGTTGATGTTAGGAACAGATGTTTGATTACTCTAGGTCAAGTCGGCATAAGGAGGGAGGAAGTGTTGGGTATTCTAAAGGGCATTAAGGTGGACAAGTCCCAAGGTCCGGACGGGATCTATCCCAGGTTACTGAGGGAAGCGAGAGAGGAAATAGCTGGGGCCTTAACAGATATCTTTGCAGCATCCTTAAACACGGGTGAGGTCCCGGAGGACTGGAGAATTGCTAATGTTGTCCCCTTGTTTAAGAAGGGTAGCAGGGATAATCCAGGTAATTATAGACCGGTGAGCCTGACGTCAGTGGTAGGGAAGCTGCTGGAGAAGATACTGAGGGATAGGATCTATTCCCATTTGGAAGAAAATGGGCTCATCAGTGATAGGCAACATGGTTTTGTGCAGGGAAGGTCATGTCTTACCAACTTAATAGAATTCTTTGAGGAAGTGACAAAGTTGATTGATGAGGGAAGGGCTGTCGATGTCATATACATGGACTTCAGTAAGGCGTTTGATAAGGTTCCCCATGGCAGACTGATGGAGAAAGTGAAGGCGCTTGGGGTCCAAGGTGTACTAGCTAGATGGATAAAGAACTGGCTGGGCAACAGGAGACAGAGTAGCAGTAGAGGGGAGTTTCTCAAAATGGAGACGTGTGACCAGTGGTGTTCCACAGGGATCCGTGCTGGGACCACTGTTGTTTGTGATATACATTAATGATTTGGAGGAAAGTATAGGTGGACTGATTAGCAAGTTTGCAGACGACACTAAGATTGGTGGAGTAGCAGATAGTGAAGGGGACTGTCAGAGAA
The DNA here is from genome assembly GCF_036365525.1 of Heterodontus francisci. Classification (NCBI taxonomy): domain Eukaryota; kingdom Metazoa; phylum Chordata; class Chondrichthyes; order Heterodontiformes; family Heterodontidae; genus Heterodontus; species Heterodontus francisci. The sequence goes on from NW_027140239.1 coordinate 417,756, forward strand.
TACAGCAGAATATAGATATATTAGAGAGTTGGGCAGAGATATGGCAGATGGAGTTCAATCAGGGCAAATGCGAGGTGATGCATTTTGGAAGATCCAATTCAAGAGTGAACTATACAGTAAATGGAAAAGTCCTGGGGAAAATTGATGTCCAGAGAGATTTGGGTGTTCAGGTCCACTGTTCCCTGAAGGTGGCAACGCAGGTAAATAGAGTGGTCAAGAAGGCATACGGCATGCTTTCCTTCATCGGACGGGGCATTGAGTACAAGAGTTGGCAGGTCATGTTACAGTTGTATAGGACTTTGGTTCGGCCACATTTGGAATACTGCGTACAGTTCTGGTCGCCACATTATCAAAAGGATGTGGATGCTTTGGAGAGGGTGCAGAGGAGGTTCACCAGGATGTTGCCTGGTATGGAGGGCGCTAGCTATAAAGAGAGGTTGAGTAGATTAGGATTATTTTCATTAGAAAGACGGAGGTTGAGGGGGGACCTGATAGAGGTGTACAAAATCATGAGAGGTATAGACAGGGTGGACAGCAAGAGGCTTTTTCCCAGAGTAGGGGTTTCAATTACTAGAGGACACGAGTTCAAAGTGAAAGGGGAAATGTTTAGGGGGGATATGCGTGGAAAGTTCTTTACGCAGAGGGTGGTGGGCACCTGGAACGCGTTGCTAGCGGAGGTGGTAGACGCGGGCACAATGGAGACTTTTAAGATGTATCTAGACAGATACATGAATGGGCAGGAAGAAAAGAGATACAGAACTTAAGAAAATAGGCGACATGTTTAGAGAGAGGATCTGGATCGGCGCAGGCATGGAGGGCCGAAGGGCCTGTTCCTGTGCTGCAATTATCTTTGTTCTTTGTTCTTTGTTCTGAATCACCTTCCCCACACACTGGAACCCCTTCCCCACACACTGGAACCCCTTCCCCACACACTGGAACCCCTTCCCCACACACTGGAACCCCTTCCCCACACACTGGAACCCCTTCCCAAAACACTGAAACCCCTTCCCAAAACACTGAAACCCCTTCCCAAAACACTGAAACCCCTTCCCAAAACACTGAAACCCCTTCCCAAAACACTGAAACCCCTTCCCAAAACACTGAAACCCCTTCCCCACACACTGCAACACCTTCCCAAAACACTGAAACCCCTTCCCCACACACTGAAACACCTTCCCCACACACTGCAACACCTTCCCCACACACTGCAACACCTTCCCCACACACTGCAACACCTTCCCCGCACACTGCAACACCTTCCCCGCACACTGCAACACCTTCCCCGCACACTGCAACACCTTCCCCGCACACTGCAACACCTTCCCCGCACACTGCAACACCTTCCCCGCACACTGCAACACCTTCCCCGCACAGTGCAGCACCTTCCCCGCACGCTGCAGCACCTTCCCCGCACGCTGCAGCACCTTCACCGCACGCTGCAGCACCTTCCCCGCACGCTGCAGCACCTTCCCCGCACGCTGCAGCACCTTCCCCGCACGCTGCAGCACCTTCCCCGCACGCTGCAGCACCTTCCCCGCACGCTGCAGCACCTTCCCCGCACGCTGCAACACCTTCCCCGCACGCTGCAACACCTTCCCCGCACGCTGCAACACCTTCCCCGCACGCTGCAACACCTTCCCCGCACGCTGCAACACCTTCCCCGCACGCTGCAACACCTTCCCCGCACGCTGCAACACCTTCCCCGCACGCTGCAACACCTTCCCCGCACGCTGCAACACCTTCCCCGCACGCTGCAACACCTTCCCCGCACGCTGCAACACCTTCCCCGCACGCTGCAACACCTTCCCCGCACGCTGCAACACCTTCCCCGCACGCTGCAACACCTTCCCCGCACGCTGCAACACCTTCCCCGCACGCTGCAACACCTTCCCCGCACGCTGCAACACCTTCCCCGCACGCTGCAACACCTTCCCCGCACGCTGCAACACCTTCCCCGCACGCTGCAACACCTTCCCCGCACGCTGCAACACCTTCCCCGCACGCTGCAACACCTTCCCCGCACGCTGCAACACCTTCCCCGCACGCTGCAACACCTTCCCCGCACGCTGCAACACCTTCCCCGCACGCTGCAACACCTTCCCCGCACGCTGCAACACCTTCCCCGCACGCTGCAACACCTTCCCCGCACGCTGCAACACCTTCCCCGCACGCTGCAACACCTTCCCCGCACGCTGCAACACCTTCCCCGCACGCTGCAACACCTTCCCCGCACGCTGCAACACCTTCCCCGCACGCTGCAACACCTTCCCCGCACGCTGCAACACCTTCCCCGCACGCTGCAACACCTTCCCCGCACGCTGCAACACCTTCCCCGCACGCTGCAACACCTTCCCCGCACGCTGCAACACCTTCCCCGCACGCTGCAACACCTTCCCCGCACGCTGCAACACCTTCCCCGCACGCTGCAACACCTTCCCCGCACGCTGCAACACCTTCCCCGCACGCTGCAACACCTTCCCCGCACGCTGCAACACCTTCCCCGCACGCTGCAACACCTTCCCCGCACGCTGCAACACCTTCCCCGCACGCTGCAACACCTTCCCCGCACGCTGCAACACCTTCCCCGCACGCTGCAACACCTTCCCCGCACGCTGAAACCCCTTCCCCACGCACTGAAACCATTCCCCACACAGAGAAACCACTTCCCCACACAGAGAACCCCCTTCCTCACACACTGAAACCATTCCCCACACACTAAAACCCCTTCCCCACACACTGAACCACATTCCCCACACACTGAAACCCCTTCCACACACACTGAAACCCCTTCCCCACACAATGAAACCATTCCCCACACACTGAAACCCGTTCCACACACACTGAAACCCCTTCTTCACATACTGAAACCCCTTCCCCACACACTGAAACCTCTTGCCCACACACTGAAACCCCTTCCCCACACACTGAAACCCCTTCCACACACAGAGAATCCCCTTCCCCACACACTGAATCACCTTCCCCACACACTGAAATCCTTTCCCCACACACTGAAACAATTCCCCACACACTGAAACCCCTTCCCCACACACGGAAACCCCTTCCCCACACACTGAAACCCCGTCCCCACACACTGAAACCATTTCCCACACACTGAATCCCCTTCCCCACACACTGAAACCCCGTCCACACACACTGAAACACCCTCCCCACACACTGAAACCCTTCCCCACACACTGAAACCCCTTCCCCACACAATGAAACCAAGCCCCACACACTGAAACCCCTTCCCCACACAGAGAAACCCCTTCCCCATACACTGAAACCATTCCCCAGACACTGAAACCCGTTCCCCACACACTGAAACCCCTTCCCCACACATTGAAACCATTCCCCATACACTGAAACCCCTTCCACACACACTGAAACCCCTTCCCCACACACTGAAGCCCTTTCCCCCCACACTGAAACCATTCCCCACACACTGAAACCCCGTCCCCACACACTGAAACCCCTTCCCCACCCAGAGAATCCCCTTCCGCACACACTGAATCACCTTCCCCACACACTGAAAACATTTCCCCACACACTGAATCAATTCCCCACACACTGAATCCCCTTCCCCACACACGGAAACCCCTTCCCCACAGACTGAAACCCCATCCCCACACACTGAAACCCCTTCCCTACACACTGAAACCCATCCCCACACACTGAAACCCCTACCCTACACACTGAAACCCCTTCCCCACACACTGAACCCCGTCCCCACACAGTGAAACACCTTCCCACACACTGAAACCCATACCCACATACTGAAACCCTTCCCCACACACTGAAACCCCTTCCCCACACACTGAAACCCATCCCCACACACTGAAACCCCTACCCTACACACTGAAACCCCTTCCCCACACACTGAACCCCGTCCCCACACAGTGAAACACCTTCCCCACACACTGAAACCATTTCCCACACACTGAAACCCATACCCACATACTGAAACCCTTCCCCACACACTGAAACCCCTTCCCCACACACTGAAACCCATCCCCACACACTGAAACCCTTCCCCACACACTGAAATCCTTCCCCACACACTGACACCCCTTCCCCACACGCTGAAACCCCTTCCCCACGCACTGAAACCATTCCCCACACAGAGAAACCCCTTCCCCACACAGTGAACCCCCTTCCTCACACACTGAAACCACTTCACCACACACTGAAACCTCTTGCCCACACACTGAAACACCTTCCACACACAGAGAATCCCCTTCCCCACACACTGAAACCATTCCCCACACACTCAAACAATTCCCCACACACTGAATCCCCTTCCCCACACACGGAAACCCCTTCTCCACACACTGAAACCCCGTCCCCACACACTGAAACCATTTCCCACACACTGAATCCCCTTCCCCACACACTGAAACCCCGTCCCACACACTGAAACACCTTCCCCACACACTGAAACCCTTCCCCACACACTGAAACACCTTCCCCACACACTGAAACCAAGCCCCACACACTGAAACCGCTTCCCCACACAGAGAAACCCCATCCCCACACACTGAAACCATTCCCCACACACTGAAACCCCTTCACCACACACTGAACCACAATTCCCCACACACTGAAACCCCTTCCACACACACTGAAACCCCTTCCCCACACATTGAAACCATTCCCCACACACTGAAACCCCTTCCACACACACTGAAACCCCTTCCCCACACACTGAAACCCTTTCCCCACACACTGAAACCATTCCCCACACACTGAAACCCCTTCCCCACACACTGGAACCCCGTCCCCACACACTGAAACCCCTTCCCCACCCAAAGAATCCCCTTCCAAACACACTGAATAACCTTCCCCACACACTGAAAAACTTTCCCCACACACTGAATCAATTCCCCACACACTGAAACCCCTTCCCCACACACGGAAACCCCTTCCCCACAGACTGAAACCCCATCCCCACACACTGAAACCCCTTCCCCACACACTGAAACCCATCCCCACACACTGAAACCCCTTGCCCTACACACTGAAACACCCTTCCCCACACAATGAACCCCGTCCCCAAACAGTGAAACACATTCCCACACACTGAACCTCCTTCCCCACACATTGAAACCATTCCCCACACACTGAAACCCATACCCACATACTGAAACACTTCCCCACACACTGAAACCCCTTCCCCACACACTGAAACCCTTCCCCACACACTGAAACCCTTCCCCACACACTGAAATCCTTCTCCACACACTGACACCCCTTCCCCACACGCTGAAACCATTCCCCACACACTGAAACCATTCCCCACACACTGAAACCCTTCCCCACACACTGAAGCCCTTCCCCACACACTGAATCCCCTTCCCCACACACTGAAACACCTTCCCCACACAGTGAAACCCTTCCCCACACACTGAAACCCTGTCCCCACACACTGAAACCCCTTCCACACACACTGAAACCCTTTCCCACACAGAGAAACCCCTTCCCCACACACTGAAACCATTCCCCACACACTGAAACCCCTTCCCCACACAGTGATACCCCTTCCCCACACACTGAAACCATTCCCCACACACTGAAACCCCTTCCCCACACACTGAACCACATTCCCCACACACTGAACCCCCTTCCACACACACTGAAACCCGGTCCCCACACACTGAAACCATTCCCCACACACTGAAACCCCTTCCCCACACAATGAAACCAAGCCCCACACACTGAAACCCCTTCCCCACACAGAGAAACCCCTTCCCCATACACTGAAACCATTCCCCAGACACTGAAACCCGTTCCCCACACACTGAAACCCCTTCCCCACACATTGAAACCATTCCCCATACACTGAAACCCCTTCCACACACACTGAAACCCCTTCCCCACACACTGAAGCCCTTTCCCCCCACACTGAAACCATTCCCCACACACTGAAACCCCGTCCCCACACACTGAAACCCCTTCCCCACCCAGAGAATCCCCTTCCGCACACACTGAATCACCTTCCCCACACACTGAAAACATTTCCCCACACACTGAATCAATTCCCCACACACTGAATCCCCTTCCCCACACACGGAAACCCCTTCCCCACAGACTGAAACCCCATCCCCACACACTGAAACCCCTTCCCTACACACTGAAACCCATCCCCACACACTGAAACCCCTACCCTACACACTGAAACCCCTTCCCCACACACTGAACCCCGTCCCCACACAGTGAAACACCTTCCCACACACTGAAACCCATACCCACATACTGAAACCCTTCCCCACACACTGAAACCCCTTCCCCACACACTGAAACCCATCCCCACACACTGAAACCCCTACCCTACACACTGAAACCCCTTCCCCACACACTGAACCCCGTCCCCACACAGTGAAACACCTTCCCCACACACTGAAACCATTTCCCACACACTGAAACCCATACCCACATACTGAAACCCTTCCCCACACACTGAAACCCCTTCCCCACACACTGAAACCCATCCCCACACACTGAAACCCTTCCCCACACACTGAAATCCTTCCCCACACACTGACACCCCTTCCCCACACGCTGAAACCCCTTCCCCACGCACTGAAACCATTCCCCACACAGAGAAACCCCTTCCCCACACAGTGAACCCCCTTCCTCACACACTGAAACCACTTCACCACACACTGAAACCTCTTGCCCACACACTGAAACACCTTCCACACACAGAGAATCCCCTTCCCCACACACTGAAACCATTCCCCACACACTCAAACAATTCCCCACACACTGAATCCCCTTCCCCACACACGGAAACCCCTTCTCCACACACTGAAACCCCGTCCCCACACACTGAAACCATTTCCCACACACTGAATCCCCTTCCCCACACACTGAAACCCCGTCCCACACACTGAAACACCTTCCCCACACACTGAAACCCTTCCCCACACACTGAAACACCTTCCCCACACACTGAAACCAAGCCCCACACACTGAAACCGCTTCCCCACACAGAGAAACCCCATCCCCACACACTGAAACCATTCCCCACACACTGAAACCCCTTCACCACACACTGAACCACAATTCCCCACACACTGAAACCCCTTCCACACACACTGAAACCCCTTCCCCACACATTGAAACCATTCCCCACACACTGAAACCCCTTCCACACACACTGAAACCCCTTCCCCACACACTGAAACCCTTTCCCCACACACTGAAACCATTCCCCACACACTGAAACCCCTTCCCCACACACTGGAACCCCGTCCCCACACACTGAAACCCCTTCCCCACCCAAAGAATCCCCTTCCAAACACACTGAATAACCTTCCCCACACACTGAAAAACTTTCCCCACACACTGAATCAATTCCCCACACACTGAAACCCCTTCCCCACACACGGAAACCCCTTCCCCACAGACTGAAACCCCATCCCCACACACTGAAACCCCTTCCCCACACACTGAAACCCATCCCCACACACTGAAACCCCTTGCCCTACACACTGAAACACCCTTCCCCACACAATGAACCCCGTCCCCAAACAGTGAAACACATTCCCACACACTGAACCTCCTTCCCCACACATTGAAACCATTCCCCACACACTGAAACCCATACCCACATACTGAAACACTTCCCCACACACTGAAACCCCTTCCCCACACACTGAAACCCTTCCCCACACACTGAAACCCTTCCCCACACACTGAAATCCTTCTCCACACACTGACACCCCTTCCCCACACGCTGAAACCATTCCCCACACACTGAAACCATTCCCCACACACTGAAACCCTTCCCCACACACTGAAGCCCTTCCCCACACACTGAATCCCCTTCCCCACACACTGAAACACCTTCCCCACACAGTGAAACCCTTCCCCACACACTGAAACCCTGTCCCCACACACTGAAACCCCTTCCACACACACTGAAACCCTTTCCCACACAGAGAAACCCCTTCCCCACACACTGAAACCATTCCCCACACACTGAAACCCCTTCCCCACACAGTGATACCCCTTCCCCACACACTGAAACCATTCCCCACACACTGAAACCCCTTCCCCACACACTGAACCACATTCCCCACACACTGAACCCCCTTCCACACACACTGAAACCCGGTCCCCACACACTGAAACCATTCCCCACACACTGAAACCTCTTCCACACACACTGAAACCCCTTCCCCACACACTAAAACCCCTTCCCCACTCACTGAAAGCATTCCCCACACAGTGAATCCCCTTCCCCACACACTGAAACACCTTCCCCACACACTGAAACCCATGCCCCACACACTGAAACCATTCCGCACACATTGAAACCCCTTCCCCGCACACTCAAACCCCTTCCCCACACAGTGAAACCCCTTCCCCACACACTGAAACCCTTTCCCCACACACGGAAACCCTTCCCCACACACTGAATCCCCTTCACCCCACACTGAAACCCCTTCCCCACACACTGAAACCATTCCCCACACACTGAAACCCCTTCCCTACACACTGAAACCCCTTCCCCACACAGAGAAACCCCTTCCCCACACACTGAAACCACTTCCCCACACAGAGAAACCCCTTCCCCACACACTGAAACCACTTCCCCACACAGTGAAACCCCTTCCCCACACACTGAAACCCTTTCCCCACACAGTGAAACCCCTTCCCCAAACACTGAAACCCGTCCCCACACACTGAAACCATTCCCCATGCACTGAAACCCCTTCCCCACACACTGAAACCCCTTCCCCACACACTGAAACCCCTTCCCCACACACTGAAACAACGTCACCACACACCGAAACCCCTACCCCAAACACTGAAACCCCTTCCCCACATAGTGAATCCCCTTCCCCACACACTGAAACACCTTCCCCACACACTGAAACCCTTGCCCCACACACAGATACCATTCCGCACACACTGAAACCCCTTCCCCACACACTCAAACCCCTTCCCCACACAGTGAAACCTCTTCCCCACACAATCAAACCCCTTCCCCACACAGTGAAGCCCCTTCCCCACACACTGAAACCCTTTCCCCACACACGGAAACCCCTTCCCCACACACTGAAACATCTTCCCCACACACTGAAAACCCATCCCCACACAGTGAAACCTCTTCCCCACACACTGAAACCCCTTCCCCACACACTGAAACCCCTAAACTACACACTGAAACCGCTTCCCCACACACTGAAACCCTGTCCCCACACAGTGAAACACCTTCCCCACACACTGAAAATCCTTCCCCACACACTGAAACGCTTCCCCTCACACTGAAACCAATACCAACACACTGAAACCCTTCCCCACACACTGAAACTCCTTCTCCACACACTGAAACCCTTCCACACACATTGAAACCCCTCCCCACACACTGAAATCCTTCCCCACACACAGAAACCCCTTCCCCACACGCTGAAACCATTCCCCACACACTGAAACCCCGTCCCCACACAGTGAAACACCTTCCCCACACACTGAAAATCCTTCCCCACACACTGAAACCCTTCCCCTCACACTGAAACCAATACCAACACACTGAAATCCTTCCCCACACACAGATACCCCGTCCCCACACACTGAAACCCTTCCCCACAGACTGAAACCCCTTCCCCACACACTGAATCACTTCCCCACACACTGAAACCCTTCCCCACACACTGAATCCCCTTCACCCCACACTGAAACCATTCCCCACACAGTGAATCCATTCCCCACACACTGAAACCCTTCCTCACACACTGAAACCCCTCCCCACACACTGAAACTCCTTCCCCACACACTGAAACACTTCCCCTCGCACTGCAACCCATACCAACACACTGTAACCCTTCCCCACACACTGACACTCCTTCCCCACACACTGAAACCCTTCCCCACACACTGAAACCGCTCCCCACACACTGAAACCCTTCCCCACACACAGCAACCCCTTCCCCACACGCTGAAACCATTCCCCACACACTGAAACCATTCCCCACACACTGAAACCCTTCCCAACATACTGAAACCCCTTCCCCACACACTGAATCCCTTCCCCACACACTGAATCCCCTTCCCCACACACGGAAACCCCTTCCCCACAGACTGAAACCCCATCCCCACACACTGAAACCCCTTCCCTACACACTGAAACCCATCCCCACACACTGAAACCCCTACCCTATACACTGAAACCCCTTCCCCACACACTGAACCCCGTCCCCACACAGTGAAACACCTTCCCACACACTGAAACCCATACCCACATACTGAAACCCTTCCCCACACACTGAAACCCCTTCCCCACACACTGAAACCCATCCCCACACACTGAAACCCCTACCCTACACACTGAAACCCCTTCCCCACACACTGAACCCCGTCCCCACACAGTGAAACACCTTCCCCACACACTGAAACCATTTCCCACACACTGAAACCCATACCCACATACTGAAACCCTTCCCCACACACTGAAACCCCTTCCCCACACACTGAAACCCATCCCCACACACTGAAACCCTTCCCCACACACTGAAATCCTTCCCCACACACTGACACCCCTTCCCCACACGCTGAAACCCCTTCCCCACGCACTGAAACCATTCCCCACACAGAGAAACCCCTTCCCCACACAGTGAACCCCCTTCCTCACACACTGAAACCACTTCACCACACACTGAAACCTCTTGCCCACACACTGAAACACCTTCCACACACAGAGAATCCCCTTCCCCACACACTGAAACCATTCCCCACACACTCAAACAATTCCCCACACACTGAATCCCCTTCCCCACACACGGAAACCCCTTCTCCACACACTGAAACCCCGTCCCCACACACTGAAACCATTTCCCACACACTGAATCCCCTTCCCCACACACTGAAACCCCGTCCCACACACTGAAACACCTTCCCCACACACTGAAACCCTTCCCCACACACTGAAACACCTTCCCCACACACTGAAACCAAGCCCCACACACTGAAACCGCTTCCCCACACAGAGAAACCCCATCCCCACACACTGAAACCATTCCCCACACACTGAAACCCCTTCACCACACACTGAACCACAATTCCCCACACACTGAAACCCCTTCCACACACACTGAAACCCCTTCCCCACACATTGAAACCATTCCCCACACACTGAAACCCCTTCCACACACACTGAAACCCCTTCCCCACACACTGAAACCCTTTCCCCACACACTGAAACCATTCCCCACACACTGAAACCCCTTCCCCACACACTGGAACCCCGTCCCCACACACTGAAACCCCTTCCCCACCCAAAGAATCCCCTTCCAAACACACTGAATAACCTTCCCCACACACTGAAAAACTTTCCCCACACACTGAATCAATTCCCCACACACTGAAACCCCTTCCCCACACACGGAAACCCCTTCCCCACAGACTGAAACCCCATCCCCACACACTGAAACCCCTTCCCCACACACTGAAACCCATCCCCACACACTGAAACCCCTTGCCCTACACACTGAAACACCCTTCCCCACACAATGAACCCCGTCCCCAAACAGTGAAACACATTCCCACACACTGAACCTCCTTCCCCACACATTGAAACCATTCCCCACACACTGAAACCCATACCCACATACTGAAACACTTCCCCACACACTGAAACCCCTTCCCCACACACTGAAACCCTTCCCCACACACTGAAACCCTTCCCCACACACTGAAATCCTCCTCCACACACTGACACCCCTTCCCCACACGCTGAAACCATTCCCCACACACTGAAACCATTCCCCACACACTGAAACCCTTCCCCACACACTGAAGCCCTTCCCCACACACTGAATCCCCTTCCCCACACACTGAAACACCTTCCCCACACAGTGAAACCCTTCCCCACACACTGAAACCCTGTCCCCACACACTGAAACCCCTTCCACACACACTGAAACCCTTTCCCACACAGAGAAACCCCTTCCCCACACACTGAAACCATTCCCCACACACTGAAACCCCTTCCCCACACAGTGATACCCCTTCCCCACACACTGAAACCATTCCCCACACACTGAAACCCCTTCCCCACACACTGAACCACATTCCCCACACACTGAACCCCCTTCCACACACACTGAAACCCGGTCCCCACACACTGAAACCATTCCCCACACACTGAAACCTCTTCCACACACACTGAAACCCCTTCCCCACACACTAAAACCCCTTCCCCACTCACTGAAAGCATTCCCCACACAGTGAATCCCCTTCCCCACACACTGAAACACCTTCCCCACACACTGAAACCCATGCCCCACACACTGAAACCATTCCGCACACATTGAAACCCCTTCCCCGCACACTCAAACCCCTTCCCCACACAGTGAAACCCCTTCCCCACACACTGAAACCCTTTCCCCACACACGGAAACCCTTCCCCACACACTGAATCCCCTTCACCCCACACTGAAACCCCTTCCCCACACACTGAAACCATTCCCCACACACTGAAACCCCTTCCCTACACACTGAAACCCCTTCCCCACACAGAGAAACCCCTTCCCCACACACTGAAACCACTTCCCCACACAGAGAAACCCCTTCCCCACACACTGAAACCACTTCCCCACACAGTGAAACCCCTTCCCCACACACTGAAACCCTTTCCCCACACAGTGAAACACCTTCCCCAAACACTGAAACCCGTCCCCACACACTGAAACCCCTTCCCCACACACTGAAACCCCTTCCCCACACACTGAAACCCCTTCCCCACACACTGAAACAACGTCACCACACACCGAAACCCCTACCCCAAACACTGAAACCCCTTCCCCACATAGTGAATCCCCTTCCCCACACACTGAAACACCTTCCCCACACACTGAAACCCTTGCCCCACACACAGATACCATTCCGCACACACTGAAACCCCTTCCCCACACACTCAAACCCCTTCCCCACACAGTGAAACCTCTTCCCCACACAATCAAACCCCTTCCCCACACAGTGAAGCCCCTTCCCCACACACTGAAACCCTTTCCCCACACACGGAAACCCCTTCCCCACACACTGAAACATCTTCCCCACACACTGAAAACCCATCCCCACACAGTGAAACCTCTTCCCCACACACTGAAACCCCTTCCCCACACACTGAAACCCCTAAACTACACACTGAAACCGCTTCCCCACACACTGAAACCCTGTCCCCACACAGTGAAACACCTTCCCCACACACTGAAAATCCTTCCCCACACACTGAAACGCTTCCCCTCACACTGAAACCAATACCAACACACTGAAACCCTTCCCCACACACTGAAACTCCTGCTCCACACACTGAAACCCTTCCACACACATTGAAACCCCTCCCCACACACTGAAATCCTTCCCCACACACAGAAACCCCTTCCCCACACGCTGAAACCATTCCCCACACACTGAAACCCCGTCCCCACACAGTGAAACACCTTCCCCACACACTGAAAATCCTTCCCCACACACTGAAACCCTTCCCCTCACACTGAAACCAATACCAACACACTGAAATCCTTCCCCACACACAGATACCCCGTCCCCACACACTGAAACCCTTCCCCACAGACTGAAACCCCTTCCCCACACACTGAATCACTTCCCCACACACTGAAACCCTTCCCCACACACTGAATCCCCTTCACCCCACACTGAAACCATTCCCCACACAGTGAATCCATTCCCCACACACTGAAACCCTTCCTCACACACTGAAACCCCTCCCCACACACTGAAACTCCTTCCCCACACACTGAAACACTTCCCCTCGCACTGCAACCCATACCAACACACTGTAACCCTTCCCCACACACTGACACTCCTTCCCCACACACTGAAACCCTTCCCCACACACTGAAACCGCTCCCCACACACTGAAACCCTTCCCCACACACAGCAACCCCTTCCCCACACGCTGAAACCATTCCCCACACACTGAAACCATTCCCCACACACTGAAACCCTTCCCAACATACTGAAACCCCTTCCCCACACACTGAATCCCTTCCCCACACACTGAAACCCTTCCCCACACACTGAATCCCCTTCACCCCACACTGAAACACCTTCCACACACAGTGAAACCCCTTCCCCACACACTGAAACCATTCCCCACACAGTGAATCCATTCCCCACAAACTGAAAACACTTCCCCTCACAGTGAGACACCTTCCCCACACACTGAATACCTTCCCAACACACTGAAACCATTCCCCACACACTGATACCCCTACCCCACACAGTGAAACCCCTTCCCCACACACTGAAACCCCTTCCCCACACAGTGAAACCCCTTCCCCACACACTGAAACCCTTTCCCCACACAGTGAAACCCCTTCCCCACACACTGAAACCCCTTCCCCACACACTGAAACCATTCCCCACGCACTGAAACCTCTTCCCCACACACTGAAACCCCTTCCCCACACACTGAAACAACGTCCCCACACACCGAAACCCCTTCCCCAAACACTGAAACCCCTTCCCCACACAGTGAATCCCTTTCCCCACACACTGAAACACGTTCCCCACACACTCAAACCCTTGGCCCACACACTGAAACCATTCCCCACACACTGAAACACCTTCCCCACACACTGAAACCCCTTCCCCCACACACTGAATCCCCTTCCCCACACACTGAAACACCTTCCCCACACACTGAAACCCCTTCCCCACACACTGAAACCCTTCCCCACACACTGAAACCCTTCCCCACACACTGAAACCCCTTCCCCACACGCTGAAACCATTCCCCACACACTGAAACCATTCCCCACACACTGAAACCCTTCCCCACAAACTGAAACCCCTTCCCCACACACTGAAACCATCCCCACACACTGAAACCCTTCCCCACACACTGAATCCCCTTCCCCACACACTGAAACACATTCCCCACACAGTGAAACCCTACCCCACACACTGAAACCCCGTCCCCACACACTGAATCCCCTTCCCCACACACTGAAACCCTTCCCCACACACTGAAACCCCTTCCCCTCACACTGAAACCCATACCAACACACTGTACCCTTTCCCCACACACTGACACTCCTTCCCCACACACTGAAACCCTTCCTCACACACTGAAACCCCTCCCCACACACTGAAATCCTTCCCCACACACAGATACCCCGTCCCCCACACACTGAAACCCTTCCCCACATACTGAAACCCCTTCCCCACACACTGAATCCCTTCCCCACACACTGAAACCCTTCCCCACACACTGAATCCCCTTCACCCCACACTGAAACCATTCCCCACACAGTGAATCCATTCCCCACACACTGAAAACCTTCCCCACACACTGAAACCCTTCCCCTCACACTGAAACCCATACCAACACACTGTAACCCTTCCCCACACACTGACACTCCTTCCTCACACACTGAAACCCTTCCTCACACACTGAAACCCCTCCCCACACACTGACATCCTTCCCCACACACAGATACCCCCGTCCCCACACACTGAAACCCTTCCCCACATACTGAAACCCTTTCCCCACACACTGAATACCTACCCTACACACTGAACCCCTTCCCCACACAGTGAAACACATTCCCCACACACTGAAACTCCTTCCCCACACACTGAAACCCTTCCCCTCACACTGAAACCCATACCAACACACTGAAACCCTTCCCCACTCACTGACACTCCTTCCCCACACACTGAAACCCTTCCCCACACACTGAAACCGCTCCCCACACACTGAAACCCTTCCCCACACACAGAAACCCCTTCCCCACACGCTGAAACCATTCCCCACACACTGAAACCATTCCCCACACACTGAAACCCTTCCCAACATACTGAAACCCCTTCCCCACACACTGAATCCCTTCCCCACACACTGAAACCCTTCCCCACACACTGAATCCCCTTCACCCCACACTGAAACACCTTCCACACACAGTGAAACCCCTTTCCCACACACTGAAACCATTCCCCACACAGTGAATCCATTCCCCACACACTGAAACCCCTTCGACACACACTGAAACCCCTTCCCCACACACTGAAAACATTCCCCACACACTGAAACCCCTTCCACACACACTGAAACCCATTCCCCACACACTGAAACACCTTCCCCACACACTGAAACCATTCCCCACATACTGAAAACCCCTTCCCCACACAGTGAAACCCCTTCCCCACGCACTGAAACCCCTTCCCCACACAGAGAAACCCCTTCCCCACACACTGAAACCCCTTCCCCACACACTGAAACCATTCCCCACATACTGAAACCCCTTCCCCACACAGTGAAACCCCTTCCCCACGCACTGAAACCCCTTCCCCACACAGAGAAACCCCTTCCCCACACACTGAAACATCGTCCCCACACACCGAAACCCCTACCCCAAACACTGAAACCCCTTCCCCACACAGTGAATCCCCTTCCCCACACACTGAAACACGTTCCCCACACACTCAAACCCTTGGCCCACACACTGAAACCATTCCCCACACACTGAAACCCCTTCCCCACACACTGAAACCCTTCCCCACACACTGTATCCCCTTCCCCCACACACTGAAACAGCTTCCCCACACACTGAAACCCCTTCCCCACACACTGAAACCCTTCCCCACACACTGAAACCCTTCCCCACACACTGAAACCCCTTCCCCACACGCTGAAACCATTCCCCACACACTGAAACCATTCCCCACACACTGAAACCCTTCCCCACACACTGAAACCCCCTTCCCCACACACTGAAACCCATCCCCACACACTGAAACCCTTCCCCACACACTGAATCCCCTTCCCCACACACTGAAACACATTCCCCACACAGTGAAACCCTTCCCCACACACTGAAACCCCGTCCCCACACACTGAATCCCCTTCCCCACACACTGAAACCCTTCCCCACACACTGAAACCCCTTCCCCACACACTGAAACCATTCCCCACACACTGAAACCCCTTCCCCACACAGTGAAACCCATTCCCCACACACTGAAACCATTCCCCACACACTGAAACCCCTTCCCCACACACTGAACCACATTCCCCACACACTGAAATACCTTCGACACACACTGAAACCCCTTCCCCACACACTGAAAACATTCCCCACACACTGAAACCCCTTCCACACACACTGAAACCCATTCCCCACACACTGAAACCCCTTCCCCACACACTGAAATCATTCCCCACACACTGAAACCCCTTCCCCACACAGAGAAACCCCTTCCCCACACACTGAAACCCCTTCCCCACACAGTGAAACCCCTTCCCCACACACTGAAACCCTTTCCCCACACAGTGAAACCCCTTCCCCACACACTGAAACCCCTTCTCCACACACTGAAACCATTCCCCACGCACTGAAACCTCTTCCCCACACACTGAAACCCCCTTCCCCACACACTGAAACATCGTCCCCACACACCGAAACCCCTTCCCCAAACACTGAAACCCCTTCCCCACACAGTGAATCCCCTTCCCCACACACTGGAACACGTTCCCCACACACTCAAACCCTTGGCCCACACACTGAAACCATTCCCCACACACTGAAACCCCTTCCCCACACACTCAAACCCCTTCCCCACACAGTGAAACCCCCTTCCCCACACACTGAAACCCTTTCCCCACACACGGAAACCCCCTTCCCCACACACAGAAACCACGTCCCCACACACTGAAACATCTTCCCCACACACTGAAAACCCATCCCCACACAATGACACCTCTTCCCCACACACTGAAACCCATACCAACACACTGTACCCCTTCCCCACACACTGACACTCCTTCCCCACACACTGAAACCCTTCCTCACACACTGAAACCCCCTCCCCACACACTGACATCCTTCCCCACACACAGATACCCCGTCCCCACACACTGAAACCCTTCCCCACATACTGAAACCCCTTCCCCACACACTGAATCCCTTCCCCACACACTGAAACCCTTCCCCACACAGTGAAACACCTTCCCCACACATTGAAACTCCTTCCCCACACACTGAAACCCTTCCCCTCACACTGAAACCCATACCAACACACTGAAACCCTTCCCCACTCACTGACACTCCTTCCCCACACACTGAAACCCTTCCCCACACACTGAAAACGCTCCCCACACACTGAAACCCTTCCCCACACACAGAAACCCCTTCCCCACACGCTGAAACCATTCCCCCACACACTGAAACCATTCCCCACACACTGAAACCCTTCCCAACATACTGAAACCCCTTCCCCACACACTGAATCCCTTCCCCACACACTGAAACCCTTCCCCACACACTGAATCCCCTTCACCCCACACTGAAACACCTTCCACACACAGTGAAACCCCTTCCCCACACACTGAAACCATTCCCCACACAGTGAATCCATTCCCCCACACACTGAAAACACTTCCCCTCACAGTGCGACACCTTCCCCACACACTGAATACCTTCCCAACACACTGAAACCATTCCCCACACACTGATACCCCTACCCCACACAGTGAAACCCCTTCCCCACACACTGAAACCCTTCCCCACACACTGAAACCATTCCCCACACACTGAAACCCCTTCCCCACACAGTGAAACACCTTCCCCACACACTGAACCACATTCCCCAGACAATGAAACCCCTTCCACACACAGTGAAACCCCTTCCCCACACACTGAAACCATTCCCCACACACTGAAACCCCTTCCCACACACTGAAACAACGTCCCCCACACACCGAAACCCCTTCCCCAAACACTTAAACCCCTTCCCCACACAGTGAATCCCCTTCCCCACACACTGAAACAACTTCGCCACACACTGAAACCCTTGCCCCACACACTGAACCCATTCCCCACAAACTGAAACCCCTTCCCCACACACTCAAACCCCTTCCCCACATAGTGAAACCCCTTCCCCACACACTGAAACCATTTCCCCACACACGGAATCCCCTTCCCCACACACAGAAACCCCGTCCCCACACACTGAAACATCTTCCCCACACACTGAAAACCCATATCCACACAGTGAAACATCTTCCCCACACACTGAAACCCCTTCGCCACACACTGAAACACTTCCCCACACGCTGAAACCCCTACACTACACACTGAAACCGCTTCCCCACACACTGAAACCCCGTCCCCACACAGTGAAAGACCTTCCCCACACACTGAAACTACTTCCCCACA
The DNA here is from genome assembly GCF_036365525.1 of Heterodontus francisci. Lineage (NCBI taxonomy): Eukaryota > Metazoa > Chordata > Chondrichthyes > Heterodontiformes > Heterodontidae > Heterodontus > Heterodontus francisci. The sequence goes on from NW_027140239.1 coordinate 436,943, forward strand.
CACTGAAACCCTTCCCCTCACACTGAAACCCAGACCAACACACTGAAACACTTCCCCACACGCTGAAACTCATTCCCCACACACTGAAACCCTTCCCCACACACTGAAACCCCTTCCACACACACTGAAACCCCTTCCCCACACACTGAAACCCCTTCCCCACACACGGAATCCCCTTCCCCACACACTGAAACAACTTCCCCACACACTGAAACCCTTGCCCCACACACTGAAACCCTTGCCCCACACACTGAAACCAGTCCCCACAAACAGAAACCCCTTCCCCACACACTCAAACCCCTTCCCCACATAGTGAAACCCCTTCCCCACACACTGAAACCCTTTCCCCACACACGGAATCCCCCTTCCCCACACACAGAAACCCCGTCCCCACACACTGAAACATCTTCCCCACACACTGAAAACCCATCCCCACACAGTGAAACATCTTCCCCACACACTGAAACCCCTTCGCCACACACTGAAACCCTTCCCCACACGTTGAAACCCCTACACTACACACTGAAACCGCTTCCCCACACATTGAAACCCCGTCCCCACACAGTGAAAGACCTTCCCCACACACTGAAACTACTTCCCCACACACTGAAACCCTTCCCCTCACACTGAAACCCATACCAACACACTGAAACACTTCCCCACACGCTGAAACTCATTCCCCACACACTGAAACCCTTCCCCACACACTGAAACCCCTTGCCCCACACACTGAAACCATTCCCCACACACTGAAACCCCTTCCCCACACACTGAACCATTCCCCACACACTGAAACCCCTTCCACACACACTGAAACCCCTTCCCCACACATTGAACCACTTCCCCACACACTGAAACCCATTCCACACACACTGAAACCCCTTCCCCACACACTGAAACGCCTTCCCCACACACTGAAACCCCTTCCCCACACACTGAAACCCCTTCCCCACCCAGAGAATCCCCTTCCCCACACACTGAATCACCTTCCCCACACACTGAAAACCATTCCCCACACACTGAATCAGTTCCCCACACACTGAATCCCCTTGCCCCACACACGGAAACCCCTTCCCAACACACTGAAACCCCTTCCCCACACACTGAAACACATCCCCACACACTGAAACCCCTACCCTACACACTGAAAGCACTTCCCCACACACTGAACCCGGTCCCCACACAGTGAAACACCTTCCCACACACTGAAACTCCTACCCCACACACTGAAACCCCGTCCCCACACACTGAAACCCTTCCCCCACACACTGAAACCCCTTCCCCACACACTGAAACCATTCCCCACTCACTGAAACCCCCTTCCCCACACAGTGAAACCACTTCCCCACACCCTGAAACCCTTCCCCACACACTGAAACCCCTTCCCCACACACTGAACCACATTCCCCACACACTGAAACCCCTTCGACTCACACTGAAACCCCTTCCCCACACACTGAAACCATTCCCCACACACTGAAACCCCTTCCACACCCACTGAAACCCATTCCCCACACACTGAAACCCCTTCCCCACACACTGAAACCATTTCCCACACACTGAAACCCTTTCCCACACACTGAAACCCCTTCCACACACACTGAAACCCCTTCCCCACACACTGAAACCCCTTCCGCACACACTGACACCATTCCCCACACACTGAAACCCCTTCCCCACACACTGAAACCATTCCCCACACACTGAATCCCCTTCCCCACACAGTGAAACCCCTTCCCCACACACTGAAACCCCTTCCGCACACACTGAAACCATTCCCCACACACTGAAACCCCTTCCCCACACACTGAAACCATTCCCCACACACTGAAACCCCTTCCCCACACACTGAACCACAATTCCCCACACAATGAAACCCCTTCCACATACACTGAAACCCCTTCCCCACACATTGAAACCATTCCCCACAAACTGAATCCCCTTCCACATCACTGAAACCCCTTTCCCCACACACTGAAACCCTTCCCCACACACTGAAACCCCTTCCCCACACACTGAAACCATTCCCCACACACTGAAACCCCTTCCCAACACAGTGAAACCACTTCCCCACACACTGAAACCCTTCCCCACACACTGAAACCCCTTCCCCACACACTGAACCACATTCCCCACACACTGAAACCCCTTCGACTCACACTGAAACCCCTTCCCCACACACTGAAACCATTCCCCACACACTGAAACCCCTTCCACACCCACTGAAACCCATTCCCCACACACTGAAAACCCTTCCCCACACACTGAAACCATTCCCCACACACTGAAACCCTTTCCCACACACTGAAACCCCTTCCACACACACTGAAACCCCTTCCCCACACACTGAAACCCCTTCCGCACACACTGAAACCATTCCCCACACACTGAAACCCCTTCCCCACACACTGAAACCATTCCCCACACACTGAATCCCCTTCCCCACACAGTGAAACCCCTTCCCCACACACTGAAACCCCTTCCGCACACACTGAAACCATTCCCCACAAACTGAAACCCCTTCCCCACACACTGAAACCATTGCCCACACACTGAAACCCCCTTCCCACACACTGAACCACAATTCCCCACACAATGAAACCATTCCCCACACACTGAAACCCCTTCCCCACACACTGGAACCCCGTCCCCACACACTGAAACCCCTTCCCCACCCAAAGAATCCCCTTCCAAACACACTGAATAACCTTCCCCACACACTGAAAAACTTTCCCCACACACTGAATCAATTCCCCACACACTGAAACCCCTTCCCCACACACGGAAACCCCTTCCCCACAGACTGAAACCCCATCCCCACACACTGAAACCCCTTCCCCACACACTGAAACCCATCCCCACACACTGAAACCCCTTGCCCTACACACTGAAACACCCTTCCCCACACAATGAACCCCGTCCCCAAACAGTGAAACACATTCCCACACACTGAACCTCCTTCCCCACACATTGAAACCATTCCCCACACACTGAAACCCATACCCACATACTGAAACACTTCCCCACACACTGAAACCCCTTCCCCACACACTGAAACCCTTCCCCACACACTGAAACCCTTCCCCACACACTGAAATCCTTCTCCACACACTGACACCCCTTCCCCACACGCTGAAACCATTCCCCACACACTGAAACCATTCCCCACACACTGAAACCCTTCCCCACACACTGAAGCCCTTCCCCACACACTGAATCCCCTTCCCCACACACTGAAACACCTTCCCCACACAGTGAAACCCTTCCCCACACACTGAAACCCTGTCCCCACACACTGAAACCCCTTCCACACACACTGAAACCCTTTCCCACACAGAGAAACCCCTTCCCCACACACTGAAACCATTCCCCACACACTGAAACCCCTTCCCCACACAGTGATACCCCTTCCCCACACACTGAAACCATTCCCCACACACTGAAACCCCTTCCCCACACACTGAACCACATTCCCCACACACTGAACCCCCTTCCACACACACTGAAAACCCGGTCCCCACACACTGAAACCATTCCCCACACACTGAAACCTCTTCCACACACACTGAAACCCCTTCCCCACACACTAAAACCCCTTCCCCACTCACTGAAAGCATTCCCCACACAGTGAATCCCCTTCCCCACACACTGAAACACCTTCCCCACACACTGAAACCCATGCCCCACACACTGAAACCATTCCGCACACATTGAAACCCCTTCCCCGCACACTCAAACCCCTTCCCCACACAGTGAAACCCCTTCCCCACACACTGAAACCCTTTCCCCACACACGGAAACCCTTCCCCACACACTGAATCCCCTTCACCCCACACTGAAACCCCTTCCCCACACACTGAAACCATTCCCCACACACTGAAACCCCTTCCCTACACACTGAAACCCCTTCCCCACACAGAGAAACCCCTTCCCCACACACTGAAACCACTTCCCCACACAGAGAAACCCCTTCCCCACACACTGAAACCACTTCCCCACACAGTGAAACCCCTTCCCCACACACTGAAACCCTTTCCCCACACAGTGAAACACCTTCCCCAAACACTGAAACCCGTCCCCACACACTGAAACCATTCCCCATGCACTGAAACCCCTTCCCCACACACTGAAACCCCTTCCCCACACACTGAAACCCCTTCCCCACACACTGAAACAACGTCACCACACACCGAAACCCCTACCCCAAACACTGAAACCCCTTCCCCACATAGTGAATCCCCTTCCCCACACACTGAAACACCTTCCCCACACACTGAAACCCTTGCCCCACACACAGATACCATTCCGCACACACTGAAACCCCTTCCCCACACACTCAAACCCCTTCCCCACACAGTGAAACCTCTTCCCCACACAATCAAACCCCTTCCCCACACAGTGAAGCCCCTTCCCCACACACTGAAACCCTTTCCCCACACACGGAAACCCCTTCCCCACACACTGAAACATCTTCCCCACACACTGAAAACCCATCCCCACACAGTGAAACCTCTCCCCACACACTGAAACCCCTTCCCCACACACTGAAACCCCTAAACTACACACTGAAACCGCTTCCCCACACACTGAAACCCTGTCCCCACACAGTGAAACACCTTCCCCACACACTGAAAATCCTTCCCCACACACTGAAACGCTTCCCCTCACACTGAAACCAATACCAACACACTGAAACCCTTCCCCACACACTGAAACTCCTTCTCCACACACTGAAACCCTTCCACACACATTGAAACCCCTCCCCACACACTGAAATCCTTCCCCACACACAGAAACCCCTTCCCCACACGCTGAAACCATTCCCCACACACTGAAACCCCGTCCCCACACAGTGAAACACCTTCCCCACACACTGAAAATCCTTCCCCACACACTGAAACCCTTCCCCTCACACTGAAACCAATACCAACACACTGAAATCCTTCCCCACACACAGATACCCCGTCCCCACACTGAAACCCTTCCCCACAGACTGAAACCCCTTCCCCACACACTGAATCACTTCCCCACACACTGAAACCCTTCCCCACACACTGAATCCCCTTCACCCCACACTGAAACCATTCCCCACACAGTGAATCCATTCCCCACACACTGAAACCCTTCCTCACACACTGAAACCCCTCCCCACACACTGAAACTCCTTCCCCACACACTGAAACACTTCCCCTCGCACTGCAACGCATACCAACACACTGTAACCCTTCCCCACACACTGACACTCCTTCCCCACACACTGAAACCCTTCCCCACACACTGAAACCGCTCCCCACACACTGAAACCCTTCCCCACACACAGCAACCCCTTCCCCACACGCTGAAACCATTCCCCACACACTGAAACCATTCCCCACACACTGAAACCCTTCCCAACATACTGAAACCCCTTCCCCACACACTGAATCCCTTCCCCACACACTGAAACCCTTCCCCACACACTGAATCCCCTTCACCCCACACTGAAACACCTTCCACACACAGTGAAACCCCTTCCCCACACACTGAAACCATTCCCCACACAGTGAATCCATTCCCCACAAACTGAAAACACTTCCCCTCACAGTGAGACACCTTCCCCACACACTGAATACCTTCCAACACACTGAAACCATTCCCCACACACTGATACCCCTACCCCACACAGTGAAACCCCTTCCCCACACACTGAAACCCCTTCCCCACACAGTGAAACCCCTTCCCCACACACTGAAACCCTTTCCCCACACAGTGAAACCCCTTCCCCACACACTGAAACCCCTTCCCCACACACTGAAACCATTCCCCACGCACTGAAACCTCTTCCCCACACACTGAAACCCCTTCCCCACACACTGAAACAACGTCCCCACACACCGAAACCCCTTCCCCAAACACTGAAACCCCTTCCCCACACAGTGAATCCCTTTCCCCACACACTGAAACACGTTCCCCACACACTCAAACCCTTGGCCCACACACTGAAACCATTCCCCACACACTGAAACACCTTCCCCACACACTGAAACCCCTTCCCCACACACTGAATCCCCTTCCCCACACACTGAAACACCTTCCCCACACACTGAAACCCCTTCCCCACACACTGAAACCCTTCCCCACACACTGAAACCCTTCCCCACACACTGAAACCCCTTCCCCACACGCTGAAACCATTCCCCACACACTGAAACCATTCCCCACACACTGAAACCCTTCCCCACAAACTGAAACCCCTTCCCCACACACTGAAACCCATCCCCACACACTGAAACCCTTCCCCACACACTGAATCCCCTTCCCCACACACTGAAACACATTCCCCACACAGTGAAACCCTACCCCACACACTGAAACCCCGTCCCCACACACTGAATCCCCTTCCCCACACACTGAAACCCTTCCCCACACACTGAAACCCCTTCCCCTCACACTGAAACCCATACCAACACACTGTACCCTTTCCCCACACACTGACACTCCTTCCCCACACACTGAAACCCTTCCTCACACACTGAAACCCCTCCCCACACACTGAAATCCTTCCCCACACACAGATACCCCGTCCCCACACACTGAAACCCTTCCCCACATACTGAAACCCCTTCCCCACACACTGAATCCCTTCCCCACACACTGAAACCCTTCCCCACACACTGAATCCCCTTCACCCCACACTGAAACCATTCCCCACACAGTGAATCCATTCCCCACACACTGAAAACCTTCCCCACACACTGAAACCCTTCCCCTCACACTGAAACCCATACCAACACACTGTAACCCTTCCCCACACACTGACACTCCTTCCCCACACACTGAAACCCTTCCTCACACACTGAAACCCCTCCCCACACACTGACATCCTTCCCCACACACAGATACCCCGTCCCCACACACTGAAACCCTTCCCCACATACTGAAACCCTTTCCCCACACACTGAATACCTACCCTACACACTGAACCCCTTCCCCACACAGTGAAACACATTCCCCACACACTGAAACTCCTTCCCCACACACTGAAACCCTTCCCCTCACACTGAAACCCATACCAACACACTGAAACCCTTCCCCACTCACTGACACTCCTTCCCCACACACTGAAACCCTTCCCCACACACTGAAACCGCTCCCCACACACTGAAACCCTTCCCCACACACAGAAACCCCTTCCCCACACGCTGAAACCATTCCCCACACACTGAAACCATTCCCCACACACTGAAACCCTTCCCAACATACTGAAACCCCTTCCCCACACACTGAATCCCTTCCCCACACACTGAAACCCTTCCCCACACACTGAATCCCCTTCACCCCACACTGAAACACCTTCCACACACAGTGAAACCCCTTTCCCACACACTGAAACCATTCCCCACACAGTGAATCCATTCCCCACACACTGAAACCCCTTCGACACACACTGAAACCCCTTCCCCACACACTGAAAACATTCCCCACACACTGAAACCCCTTCCACACACACTGAAACCCATTCCCCACACACTGAAACACCTTCCCCACACACTGAAACCATTCCCCACATACTGAAACCCCTTCCCCACACAGTGAAACCCCTTCCCCACGCACTGAAACCCCTTCCCCACACAGAGAAACCCCTTCCCCACACACTGAAACCCCTTCCCCACACACTGAAACCATTCCCCACATACTGAAACCACTTCCCCACACAGTGAAACCCCTTCCCCACGCACTGAAACCCCTTCCCCACACAGAGAAACCCCTTCCCCACACACTGAAACATCGTCCCCACACACCGAAACCCCTACCCCAAACACTGAAACCCCTTCCCCACACAGTGAATCCCCTTCCCCACACACTGAAACACGTTCCCCACACACTCAAACCCTTGGCCCACACACTGAAACCATTCCCCACACACTGAAACCCCTTCCCCACACACTGAAACCCTTCCCCACACACTGTATCCCCTTCCCCACACACTGAAACAGCTTCCCCACACACTGAAACCCCTTCCCCACACACTGAAACCCTTCCCCACACACTGAAACCCTTCCCCACACACTGAAACCCCTTCCCCACACGCTGAAACCATTCCCCACACACTGAAACCATTCCCCACACACTGAAACCCTTCCCCACACACTGAAACCCCTTCCCCACACACTGAAACCCATCCCCACACACTGAAACCCTTCCCCACACACTGAATCCCCTTCCCCACACACTGAAACACATTCCCCACACAGTGAAACCCTTCCCCACACACTGAAACCCCGTCCCCACACACTGAATCCCCTTCCCCACACACTGAAACCCTTCCCCACACACTGAAACCCCTTCCCCACACACTGAAACCATTCCCCACACACTGAAACCCCTTCCCCACACAGTGAAACCCATTCCCCACACACTGAAACCATTCCCCACACACTGAAACCCCTTCCCCACACACTGAACCACATTCCCCACACACTGAAATACCTTCGACACACACTGAAACCCCTTCCCCACACAA